>NC_052055.2:69666416-69771416 GCF_903992535.2 Arvicola amphibius | reverse complement strand
CATGCACATACATGTGCGGATGCCAGGACCTGGTTTTCTCTTTCCATCATGTGGTTCCCAGGGATAGAACTCATATTGACAGCCTCATGCAGACAGCACTTTGTTCCATTGGACCATCTTGCTGGACCTGTTTTGCTTTCAGGCAGGGTCTCTGTGTTTCCCAGACTGGCCTTGCATTTGTGACCCTTCTGCCTCAGCCTCCCAAGTGTTGGGGTTGCAGGCATTTGTCAGGACATCTAACAAGGAGATGCTCTTCTGCAGTAATGGGAGTCAGGTTCAATAAGGCTTCTTACAGGCTGCTCCCCAGGATCCCTCTGCAAGGCAAAAATTCAGCAGGTTGGGTGCAGGGTGTCCAGGGATCCACCCACAGGAACTAGTCCCTAGAAATACTGAGACTAGCATTTGGTAATTTCCCAAACCCTTGCAACAAGAGGCCCTGAGGGGCCCCTGAGAGCATTCCCCTCCACCAAACCCAAAGACAGACACTGGAGTATCTGGTCATGTTAGGCAGGAAGTTCCCCAGAGTGGAATTCAGCTGGAAACCAGGGAGGAGAAAATTGGGTTGAAGGAAGGCAAAGAAGAAGGGGATTTTCTCAACACCTATTAGGGACCAAGGGAAGACAGGACCTTTTGACCTGGTGGCTGGGACATTTGGTGTTGGCCAGACATGCTGCCCTGGACAGTTAGGGCTGTGGACTGAATTCACTTCTGGTATGGGCACTCTGCAGCTTCTCCGGGCTCCATCCAGACTCCACGTGGCTATTGCTTACACAACACTTGCTCTCATGTAGTGATCTTAGATACGAACCATTCTTTTTATTTATTCATTTAATTTTACACAGGGTCTCTCTGTATGTAGTCTTGGCTCTCCAGGAGCTTGCTGTGTAGACCAGGATGGCCTTAAGCTCACAGATATCCTCCTGCCTCTGGCTCCTAAGTGCTGAGATTTAAGGCATGTATTTCCATGCCCTGCTCCAGTACCATTCCTGAAGGTGTTAGCAACGCTGCAGATGCTTATGACTGTGGGGACAGTGACTTGAACGGTGACAGTCAGTAAAATCCAACTGCTCAGCCCATGATCTTGTAAGGAAGCCATTACCATCATCACCCCCAACCTTAGAGAGGAGAGAAAAGAGGTCCAGAAATAACAGGGCGGCACAGCTACATATGACAGGGTGAGTCTGGAGTTAGCCTCCTCTGCACTTTGCCCCAGATGGCTTGCAGCACCTGGCAGGTCTAGGTGCTTCTTTGAGTTGGTGCAGACTGGATGACCCCTTCACCACCAAACCACATCACCAAGTTCTTGGGCTTGTTTTTTTTTTGTTTTTTGGTTTTGTGTTTTCTCTTTTCTTTTTTAAAATTTTTTTTTAAGATTTTATTTATTAAGTATACAGTGTTCTGCCAAAAGAGGCACCAGATCCCATTATAGAGGGTTGTGAACCACCATGTGGTTGCTGGGAATTGAACTCAGGACCTCTGGAAGAACAGCCAGTGCTCTTAACCCCTGAGCCATCTCTCCAGCCCCTCTTTTCTTTTTTAAATCAGAGACTCACTATGCAGCCTTGCCTGGCTGGAAATCACTAGGTAAACCAGGGTGGCCTTGAACTCATCATGGGAACTGCTCACCTCTGCCTCTGTTGGGATGAAAGGTGTGAGCCACAAAGATAGCCACAGCTATCTCCAAGCTCTTTAAGACAAAATAACTTTTTCTTTCTATATTTATTCAAATGCTCAGCCCATGTACTCATGCTCATACACGTTTGCCACACGGGGTCCATTGTAGAGGTCAGAGGACAATTTGCAGGGCTCTCTTCCCTTCCCACCCTCTGGGTTCCAGGGATCAAACTCTGGCTGTCAGACTTGGTGGCTGTCACCTTTGCTCACTGCGCCATCTTGCCCCACTCTAAGTTCTGATTGGCTACTGGCTCAGAACTCTGTGTGTGTGTGTGTGTGTGTGTGTGTGTGTGTGTGTGTGTGTGTGTGTGTGTGTGAAGCCCAGCTCCTCCCCCACCTACCACTCTAGATTCCTGGAGTCCTAGCCTCGGTTTCCCCTCTGCCTCTCAGGCCCACACACCTGAGCACATGATACCATAGACAGGCAGTACAGGCCAGGCCCCTGCCCCAGCCCTAACCCTCACTCCCTGAGTCCCTGGGGTCCTGCCACCTTTATCTTGACTCCTCCTCAAAGACATCAGCCCTGGCACCGCCCCCGCAGCCCTCCTCCCTGCCGCCCCGTGGGATCCCAGGTTTTGCTCGAGGGCAGCCAGTGAAGCAGGCTGTAACGGAGAAACCTCAGGCTCCTCTTTAAAAGTCCCCAGAGGAGGTAGATCTGAGGAAGGGCTGCCGAGAAGGTGCCTCCAGCAATGTCAGCTCAGAACAGCCGGCTGACAGGATGCTGAGCAGGGATTAAGGTCGGGATCAGGGAAGCCGGAGAATGAAGGCCGGTTCCCTGTCTCCCCTGTTGCCGCCACCAGAGCCGCCTCTGGGTTTGTCTTGTTTGTTCTCTTGTTCTTGCTCTGGGAAAGCGGGTAGGGAGGGAAGTGGGCACCGGTGACTGGAGAAGTGGGGGCAAGGACAGGAGATGGGCAGGGAAGGACAGATAGGGCTGAGAGGAGGCAGGCCTCCTGTGTGTCTAGGAGGACCGGTCAGTTTAATGTCCCAGTCAACTGGTCAGACCGGGGAACTGGAAGCACAAACTTTCTTCCTGGTCACTCGCTTCCATGCGGTTGGTGTGGATTGCAGGACACATGAAAATAGAGACACTCCAGGTCAGGAAGAGGAACCGCCTAGCCTGTCCTGGTGACTTCTGATCCTGGGAAGGTAGTGTTGGGAGAATCAGGAGTCAAAGATTGTCTCCAGTTATGAAGTTAATAAAAGACCAGCTGGACAGGGTCTCAAAAAAAAAAAAGTGTGTCTGTGAGGGGTGGCTGGTGAGCTGGCTGGCTGGGTCAGAGAACTCGCTATGGAAGTCTGGTGACCTCAATTCAATCTGTGGAGCCCAGTGTGGGCGAAAACCAACCCTGAGAGCTTCTCTGACCTCTACACACACACTGTCAGAGGTGTGCTCTTATTCATATACACACCAAGTACAGTAAAAGGATTTGTGTTTGTTTGTTTGTTTTGTTTTCTGTCTTTTGAGACGGGGTTCTCTGTGTAGCCTTGGCTGTCCTATAACTCCCTCTGTAGACCAGGCTGGCCTCGAACTCACAGAGATCATCCACCTGCCTCTGCCTCCTGAGTGATGGGATTAAAGGTATGCACCACCACTGCTGGACCGAAATAAAAAGGTTTTAAAAAGAGGCCCAGGTGTGGTGATGAACACCTTTAATCTGAGCACTTGGGATGCAGAGGCAGAAGGATCTCTGTGAGTTCAAGGGCTGCCTGGTCTACAGAGCCAGTTCTATGCCATCAACAGCTACATAGGGAGACCCATTCTCAAAAATTAAAAAATAATAAAGGTGGATGGTTTCTGAGGAATATCTAAAGCTGGCCTCCCTCTCTCTCTCCCCGCCTCACACACATACACGTACACATACACACAAACATACACATACAGCTGTGCATGCATGAACGCACATAAATAATGATATGCACGCCGGGCGGCGGTGGCGCACTCCTTTAATCCCAGCACTCGGGAGGCAGAGGCAGGCGGATCTCTGTGAGTTCGAGGCCAACCTGCGCTACAAGAGCTAGTTCCGGGACAGTCTCCAAAAGCTACAGAAGAAACCCTGTCTCGAAAAACCAAAAAATAATAATAATAATAATGATATGCACCTTAGATTTATAATGATGTCTAACTAGAGTTGATCATCAGCTTGGCAGCCACTGATCTCCAGCCAGTACTGGATCTTAGCGAATGAGCCCCTCCCGGGGTCCCTGAGCCACATGTGCCAGCACGTGCTTAAACTAGCCATGCTATTTTCAGGGTTCACCCAGGAACCAAGTGTTGGTTATGGCTGCTAGGACACATGTCTGTTTGCTCAGCTGGCCATTGAGTAACCCTTCTGGGGTCGTCAGCCCCTCCCCCATCTCTGTGAAGTCTGGACATTGAACAGAGATGAGAACTTGCAGGGCCGGGGTGGGGTGGGTGGAATCTGGTGATTGGGAAGGAATCTTGTTTTTAGGATAAAATCCTGGGTCCAGTGGTCAAAGCTTCCCATATGTGTATGTGGGGAGCCCATCCCTCACTTGCTGGGAATTTAATACCTAGGGTAGTGGTCTCTACCATTCTAGGATTGTCAAAGTTATGTATATTATAGAATTTCAGAAAGCACATCTGGGTATGGTGGGGAACAGCTGTAATCCCATCATTCGGAGAGAGAGCATGCAGAGGCAGGAGGACTGGAGTTCAAAGTCATCCTTCCCCATAGAGCAAGTTCAAGATCAGCCTTGGTTTTAGGAGACCCTGTTCAAAAAAAAAAAAAAAAAAAAAAAAAAAAAAAAAAAAAAAAAAAAAAAAAAAAAAAAAAAAAAACCAAAGCAATACAATACATAGATATACCCACAGAGGAAAACTTAGAAATACAGAAAAGCACACACACACACACATACACACACACACACACACACACACACGGAGATAAAGATCATCCATAATCTAAAAGCCCAGAGATAACCATGGTAACACTTCCTATATACATCAGTCTAGAACTTTTGCTATGTAGACCAGCCTGGCCTCGAACTCACAGAGCTACACTTGCCTCTGCCTCCCGAGTGCTGGATGAAAGTGTGCACCACCATGCCTGGTAAGGGTGCTCATTTTTAATTCTCAGAGACAGAGTCTTATATAGTTCAATTTGGTAGTGTTAATCTAGCATGCCCAAAGCCCTAGGTTCGATTCCCGGCACCCACACACTGGGAGTGGTGGCACACACCTGTTGTACCAGGAGGTGGAAGCGACAGAATCAAAAGTTCAAGGCTGGGGGCTGTGGATGGCTCTGTGGTTAAGAGTGCTTGTTGCTCTTGCAGAGGACCTGGGTTCAGTTCCCAGTACCCACATGGTGACTTGAAACTATTCATGACTCCAGTTGCAGGGAATCTGACTCTTTGGCCCTCTGTCGGAACCAGGCATACTGCAGGCAAATATGAACATGAAATAAAATAATAAACCTTTAAAAAAGAAGAAAATTCAAGGTCATCCTTTTCTGTACAGCTCTTTCTAGGCCAGTCTGGGCTACACAAAGGAGGACTTTGCCTCAGCAAACAAACAAACTAACAAACAGAGCCCTGGAGAGATGGCTCAGTGCTCTCAGGAAGTTCAGTTCCTATGTGTGTGGGGGTTCACAACTGCCTGTAACTACAGCTCCAGAGGACCCAGAACCCTCTCCTGGCCTCCCTGGATACTGTACATGCTACACACACTCATCCATACAGACGCAAATACACATTTTAAAAACTTTAAAGCTGCCAGGCAGTGGTGGTGCACACCTTTAATCCCAGCACTCAGGAGGCAGAGGCAGGCAGATCTCTGTGAGTTCGAGGCCAGCCTGGTCTACAAGAGCTAGTTCCAGGACAGACTCCAAAAGCTATAGAGAAACCCTGTCGTGAAAACAAAACAAAACAAAAAAGCTGTGTGATGATAGCTCACTCCTTTAATCCCAGCACTTGAGAGACAGAGGCAGGCAGATCTTTGTGAGTTCGAGGCCAGCCTGGTCTTCAGAGTGAGTTTCTGGACAGTCAGAGCTGCATAGTGAAACCCTGACTTGAAAAACAAACTAAAAAACCCAAAACCTTTAAAAAAGAGGAACGCTCTGTCTTTTGGTTTATTAGAAAGCATTCCAGCTGGTGGTGGCGGCGGTGGTGGCGCACGCCTTTAACCCCAGTACTCGGGAGGCAGAGGTGGGCGTGAATGAGGCCACTCTGGCCTATAGAGTGAGTTCCACAGTCAAGGCTACACAGAGAAACTCTGTCTCAAAAAGAGAAACGAAGGAAGGAAGGAAGGAAATAACATTTCGTCTCATCTGTCCAGTGGTTGGTTATATAGACTGTTTCTCGATTTATCTTTTTATGTTTTTCACTATGATGAACAATACTTCCACATAAAGCAAGCCCTGCCTTCCAGGCCTAAGTTCACTATTCCTACCTCTCTGGTTCTTTTGTGTTTTAAGCCGAAGGCCAGCCCACAGAGCCCTTCTGTTGCGCTTGGCGTGTGCTCTTAGCCGCACATCTTGGCAGGGCCTGAGGAAGGTACCCTTTCCCCCACCCACTTTATCTACCTGCTCTGGCTTCTCTGCTCCCCAAGCAACACTCTGGATCCTGTTTCTAACAGTCCTAACAACTGGCTCCTGCCCTATGTCCCCCAGCACCTCTTACATATGGCCCTGTTACGCTACTTCCACCACACCTAAACTTTGTCTTTCTCCCACAGAGCTCTAGGCAGAGGCTGATGGTCAACGGATTTGGACACAGGTTTGGAAACTAAGATTTATCTCCCTGATTTCCAATGGCCTTTGGAGGAAGGAGGTGAATAACTGGGTAAAGGATGTAGCTCGGTTGGTAGAGTGCTTGCCCAGCAAGCGCAAAGCCCCAAGTTCAATCCCCAGCACCGCACAAACCAGGCTTGCTGGCACACACCTTTAAGCAATATCCCTGGGTGGGTGGAGGCAGGAGGATCATAAGTTCAAGATCCTCCTTCAGCCTGGGATGTAAGTGACCCAGAGTCAAAAGCAAAAACCAATAAAAAAAACAAGCAAAAACACCTGGGAGGGGAAACCTACTGATTTAATTTCTTTCTGCCCAGAATTCATGCTCCCAATCATGAGAAATTTTCTCTTTAAATATTTTTTATTCCCTTTCTCTCCTTTCTCACCTCCTCGTTCTTTCTCTCCTCTCAGCTTTGACCCATGGTCACCCACTTTCCTGTCCTCTGCTCCCCTCCTCTCTCCTTTCTTTTTTTAAGTTTTTTTTCTTTTAACTTTCAAGGTCATTCCGGACTCCTGATGCCGCCAGTCCCTTAGTGAGACGTGAGCGCCATTGGCGTCTGTGGCCTCTGTTTCCGTGGCAACCCAGTAACCATTAATTTTCAATTAAAGGAGACAAAAAGCTGGATGACAGCTCTGGGTCTGCTGAAGATGTCAAGAATCTGTATTAATATACAGCAAGAGAGCATAATTGTGTGTCCATCTTCCAGAGCAGCGAAAAATGGAGAGATAATTACCGGCTCGAAAGCCACTCTGTAATTTAGTCCTTACTGTCACCACAGCCCCACACATTAGCATAAATTAAAAGCAGGGTTTATTGTTATCAAAGTGCATTGATATCGCCAGACCCGCTTTCTTCCTTTTAACTGTTTGTTGTGGTTGAAGTGACTCCCTAGCTCTCTCTGGGGTCTCCCTGGGATAGAAAGGGGACGCTCCAATGCTAGACCTGGAAGGTCATAACCATCTTTTTTTCTGCCATCTTTGGGTCCTCTGGATGGAAGGAGACCAGCGGGAAGATGGTGTCCCCTGATAAGGGCTGCAGGTGATGGGCAGGTGTGCTGGGATTTTATTTCACCTTTCGAGTATGAGGGCTTTGTTATGTTTAAGAGATCTCAAGCTCTTTCTAAGGGCACCGCTGCCGCATCCTAGGTCTGGCCCCCGTTCTGCTGGTCCATTGTGAGGTGAGAGGTACAGGCAGAACACACAGCAGGTCCTCAAGGCCGACCTGTTAAAGGACGGGTTGGTACAGAGGGGTCTCCTCCCCTTGTCTGGATGCCAGGAGATGGAACCTTCTAGATTTCCTGGTTCAGGGAATTTAGTGTCAGCTAAAGCAGAGACACCCACTCTCCTTCTGGGCCACCCAGAACTCCAGCTTCCCAGACAGAGCTCTCTGGAAGCCCCCCTATTTGGTCACGCTTCCCTTGGCTTTGGGTCTCCTCACTCTGCAGCCTCTCCTCGGAGGAGTCAGAGTGCCTCAAAGTATCTCCAGAGCGCCAGTGACAGCCACAGAGCGAGACCGAAGCATTTCCACAAACAGGGATGTGATGTGGGGGTTTTCTTGTACTCTATCCAGAGAGAGCTGTCCTTCAGAGGGAATTTAGTGTAATTACCCTTAAGGGAGAGATCCTTCCTTACACAGCCAGTCACAACACTGACCTCCTAGCTGAGGTTTGACAGCAAAATTACAGGCTGTGTACTCAACACAGGGGCATCCTCCCTTTTTTGGGGTGGGGGGGAGGAAGGAGGAGGAGGCAAAGGAGACACAGACACTTTGAAAAGAAAAGTGCTGGTTTCCGGCTGCCAGGCACGAGGGCTCTCCTTGGCGAGGCGTCGACAGGGCAAAGAGAAGAAACCCCGAGGTCTCCAGCTGCCAGAGAGGAGGGGCTGAGGCGGCAGTCCAGTCCTGTAAATGTCTGGGCCGTGGACCGCAATCCTATGATCTGAGGTTGAGCTTTAGAGCGCTAGGAATTATTTGATAAAATGCCTAAGTCTCCCAAATGCATCTGTCCTTCGATCCTTCCCTGGTGCTGGAATGTTCTCCTTGTACCTCCGAGAGAACATATTCAAGGTCCTGTAAACATCACCTTTGTGTCCTGGTTAGTGTTTGTAGGCTAATGTGTTGCTGGTCCAAATTTAGCATGGACTTATCTCTCAGATGCGTGCTGGCCTCTCATGGTAGGACACTGAGGACTGAGAACAGACAACTTTTCTCAAGGACTGGAGAAACTCTTGATGGACTTTGAACCCCACCCCACCCCCCATACGGAGTGGTGGAAAATCCCCAATCTTAAAGTAGCAACAGCTTCAGAGACCTGATGGATCCAAGCTCCTCCCAGGGCAGCCTTCCCTCTCTATCTCTGCCCTACCTCTGCCTACCTGTGCTCTGTGCCTGAGAAGTCTCTTTCACTGATCAATAGCATTGACTTCTTGGATTTCCTCTTGGGTGTGATAGAGAGCCCATTGTTCTGGAATTCCTTCCCTCCTTGTGAATCCCACAGAGCCAATCTGGACTTTCTTCAATGAGAGGGTCCTTCTAATGCCTGCTGACAACTTAGCTGTTCCTGGTAGACAGACTCTTATCTTCTAGCCCATCCTTCCAAGATGGTGTAGAAAGAAGGCTAAAAGTGCCAGGGGCTCAGTGGGGAAACCCAGAATTCACTGAGCATCTGTGTGTCAGAGGCACAAACACCCACTATTCTTCCTTTTCTATCTCCCCATCCAGGTAAGGAAGTGAGAAGAAACCTAGACCCAGGAAACTTCAGATCAGTCGCCCAGGTCACCTGGTTAGCAAAGGCAGAGGCAGGATGGAAGCAGCGCTTCCCAGGCTGCTTGAGGGCTCGCCTTAAGACCTATGCTGTTTCTGATCTAGACTTGCCGGGTGCCATCATGTTGGAACCGGGTCAGGAGTTGCCTGTTTCCCTATCTTCAGAGCTTGCATCCTTGCTGCCTGGAAGGGAGAAAGGATTCTAGGGAAAAGCCAGTCTCCCTAGACTAGTCCTCCCCTCCCGCCTTACCCCCTCGGCAAAGACACCAAAGACGGTGACAGTGGTGGACAGTACCATGGGTCTTTCTGCCCTTGGGACCTGTTCCAGGGCTCTATGGAGCGCCCATCATTCCTCCAAGCATCTGCCTCATGGACACATCCACCAAACTCACCCTCCAGGGAGCCGCAACCATCCCTCCCAGGCCCCAGCACCTGTTTCCTCCCTCGGCTGGGGTCTCCTTAGCTGATATACACTCACTCCAGCTCTGTGTGAGTTCACTCTGGTGTATGCTGGGTTGTGGTGTTAAGGTGTGTGGCATAGGCCCAGACCCCACTTCTATTCTGAACTTTGAGTATGGCAGAATAGATTTGTGGGAAACTTTATTTTTTTTTAAAGTGTAATTCTGTATGTGTGCATGTTGTATTGTGTGTATGTGAAATGTGTACATATTGGTGTAGATGTGGTGGCCCAAGATCAACATCAGGTATGTTATTAATTATGCTTTATTTATTTGCGCATGTGTGTGTGTGTGTGTGTGTGTGTGTACAGCTTGTTTATGTATGTCAGAGGACTTTTTGCCAGAGTTTCTTCTGCCATGTGGGTCCTGGCGATTGAAATCAGGTAGTCAGGTTGGGTGGCAAGTGCCTTTTCCCCGGAGCCATCTTGCTGGCCTTCCCCACCATTACTTTTTGAGACAGGATCTCTCGATGAACTTAAAGTTCATCAGTTTGCGAGGTCAGCAGGCCAGTAAACCTCAGTGATCTCCACACTCCCCCATCCCCACCCCCAAGTCAGGGTCTAGGCATCTTGGTCCAGGTCTTCCTGCTTGTGTGCCAGGCATGGTACTGACTGAGCCACATCTCGGCTCCTTCGTGTGGGATTTCTGCCCCCATCCCACCAGCAAGTCCTTCTGGGCACCTTTCCTTCTAAGGACTGCTGCCTGAGAAGGGTTCCTTTTAGACTCCATTGGCCCAGGAGGGCCCACAGGTACAGCCTGGCTCATCTCCCTTCTCCAGGACTCAGGTGACTTACCTGGGCTGGAGTCCACACCCAGGAGTCCAAGGGTGCCCCTGGGAGGCCCCCACCCTGGCCTCCAAGTGGCTGCCCTCCCCACAGATGTAAATCCTGGCCCCAGAGTGGCCACACAGAGCAAGCCTCTTAAACAAACACTTCTCCTTGCTGTTTATCTCCCTGGCCTTTAAACAAACTCTTTCAAAGGTTTCTGCTGATAGGGGGAGATTTGCTGAAAACCATTCCTTGCTTAAAAGCCCTGGGTTTATGCTGCCGGGTGGGGGTTGTGGGCCTCAGGCCTGGCGTTTCTCAGCCTCAGGACCACATGTTTATCCTCTGGGCCTTGATAGAGGAGCAGCAGAGACTAATCTTTATGGAAAAGAAAATAATAAAAGCAGGAAAGGGGAGGGAGGAGGCGGGGGAAGGTTTGGTTCTCGTCACAGACTCCAAGAGGCTTTGGCAGGTTGGGGCGTGGCAGTGCCCACCGGCTCTGCTGTGGGGGTGGGGCACAGTGTCAGGGTGGGTGGGGTCCCCCTGGACTTTGTACAGAAGGCAGGTGAGCCTCCTGCTGGCCTTCCATCCCTACAGAGGCCAGAGTGGGCCTCTCCCAGGTGCTTTGGGTAGGAGTAGGGGTTGGGGGTGGGGCCTGGCAGCAGTCACATGTTCCTGGCTGTTTGTCCTCTGCCTTCGATCAACCTGAATTCTGGAAGCACCCATGGTGTGGCTTTTAACATGTCCCTCAGCATTCTTACTGCTCTTGTACAAAATCATTCTCTTAATTGAGAGGTTTTCAACTTGTGGGTCATGACCCCTAGGGGTGGAACGACCCTTTCACAGGGGTCGCCTAAGATCATCAGGAAACACAGATATTTACATTACCATTCATAACAGTAGCAAAATCACAGTCACGAGGAAGGGAAATAATTTTAAGTCGGGGTCACCACAGCATGAGCTGTGCGTGTTAAAGGGTCGCAGCGTTAGGAAGGCTGAGAAGCGCTGACTTAATTCCTTCAGCACAACAGATCCCAGGAGTACATTCGGAATGAGCTCCGCTTTGTAGCTGGGGAAACAAAGGCACAAAAAGATCACTCACTGGCCCACACCCCAGAGGTTTTGGCTCACTCGGCATTAAGTATAGGTGTCAAATTCAAAAATTCCAAGTGGGGATCTGTTGTGGAAGTAACTCTGTTTCCCTGCTCTCCCAGGGATCCAGAATCAGTCCCACGGTGTCTCCCAGTTCATTGATCATACCAGGGTGCTTGCTTTTGTTTTGCTTTATTTCTTTCAGATACAGGGCCTTATGTACCCAAGGCTCTCCCCCAAATTTTATATATAGTTGAGATGAGCTTTTTGTTTTAAAGATTTTTTATTTTTAGTTATATGTATATGTGTGGGGGTATATGCTTATGAGTATTAGTTATTTTTATGTGTGTGGGGTATATGTATATGAGTGTTATATATATGTGTGTGTGTATGTGCATATGGGTGTTAGTTATATGTATGTGTGTGTGTGGGTATATGCATATGAGTGTTAGTTATATGTGTGGGGGGTATATGCATATGAGTGTTAGTTATATGTATGTATGTGTGGGTATATGCATATGAGTGTTAGTTATATGTATGTGCGTGTGGGTATCTGCATATGAGTGTTAGTTATATGTATGTGTGGGTGGGTATATGCATATGGGTGTAGGCACAGGAGGAGGCCAGAGGCGACAGAGCCTAAATGACAGGATTACAGATGTGTACCACCTTGTGCTGCTGAAATCTTGGAAGGTAAAATAATGGGACCTCTTAGAATCTGAGGTATGGGTTTGTTTGTTTTGAGACAGCATCTCTCTATATAGCCCTGGCTCTCCTGGAACTGGCTGTGTAGACCAGGCTGGCCTCCAACTCATAGAGATCCCACTGGACTTCTGCCTTTGCACTGAGATTGACGGTGAACACCACCGTGGCCAGCTTCCATCTGAGAAAGGGAAAGACAGGGCCTGGAAGGCTGGCTCAGCAGCTAAGAGCACTGGCTGCTCCTCCGGAGGAACCGGGCTCAGTTCCCACCACTCATATAAAGGCTCACAGCCATTTGTGGCTCCAGGATCAGGGGAGTCAATGCCCTCTTTGGCTTCTGTGGACACCTGCAGTCAGGTGGTGCACTTGTACACACGCGCGCGCGCGCACACACACACACACATATGCACAAAATGAAAATAAATAAAAAGAAGAATTGGTAATGGGCTTCTGTGACAGAGGTGCATAACTGGTGATTTTCACTCTGCATTTTATAACCACCTCCAAAACCTCAAGGCAGTCCTGTGAGCGCCTGAGGTGAGAGAAGAGGCAAGGAGGATGGCCGGCTCAAGGTGAGTCAGGGGTGGCTTAGCCTGCTCAGTACTTGCCTGGCATATGCAAAGCCTCAGGTGTGAGCCCCAGCAACGCATACAACTGGGTTTGAAGGTACCTGCCTATAATCCCAACACTTGGGAAATGGATCAGAAGTTCAAGGTCACCGGTAGCTACCAGAGACGTTGGGTGGGGTGGTGGCAGCAGGGAAAGATGCTGAGACAGAGAAGCCGGAACCTCTGGACCCATGCCATCTCCAGAATCCATTGCGACATTGTGGCAGAGTGTTTAGTTCTGACACCTCTCCTTTTCGCCTTTGTCCGTTGAAGAAGACTCTGAAATCCAGAAAGGCCAATTGACGTGGTTGCTTCACGTTGGCCTTCCACAGACAGGGAACTGGGCCGGGCCATGCCTTGGGTGGAGCGTGCTCCTGGGCTCCTGGACGCTGAGCTCGTCTGGAGCCTCTCAAGGACAGAGGCCCAGGCAGGTGGGTGTCGTGCTAACTTCCGCCTCGGCCTTGTTTGTTTGTGAAGTTGCTGCCGTGGCAGGTAGGGTTGGAGCCGAGGGCCAGGTAGGAATTTCCACCGCTAGCACCAGCCCGAGTGCAGGCAGGAAGCCACTCCCTCTCATGTTGACACGCCTGGGCCACACCCCTCAAGCTAGCACAAACTAACATTCCCCTCCCCCACCCTCCTGCTCCCTGCCAAATACCTTTCTCTTCCAGAAAGTACCTTTCAGCACCTGAGCTGCCCCCCCCCCCCCCCCCCCGCCAAGGAAGAGAGGGTAGGTTGAGGGCTGAAAGACAGGAGGTGGGGAGGTGGGGCAGCCCAGGTCAGGGGAGGGTTGTCTGAGTGACTGTCTCCTACCTCTCCTGTACAGAGAAACATCCGGTTTCCAAAACTGTTCCTTCCTCCTAGAAACCCTTGCTGTAAGACACACGATTCACACCAAGGCAAACAGGCCTAGTGACAGACGGCCTCCAAAGCGACCCTTTCCAGGGAAGAGTCTTCCTGGGGAGACGCTATCCCGGCCCCTCGCTGCTCCTGCTGGGCATGGGGACCCACTCAAACTAATGCTCGTAGACCCTTCCCAGGGAAGTCTTGGTAGCTGCCCCTTTCCACATGTTCAACAATTTCCTCGGGTGTTCCTGGGGAAGAATCCATGCCCCCCACTCCTAATACAGTCCCTGCTGAGACACCTTCAGACCACTTGGCTACACTGTCCGTGCTCTGGACTTTGTGGGTAAGGATACCCTGACTGTCTGACTTGCATTTAGGTATGCTGCTAGCTCTATTTTGTCCCCATCCACATGAAAAAGTTGGGGGACCTTGCCTAGATTGAAAGTTGGGGGGCAGCCTAATGACAGACCTTCAGGCAGGTGCTGTTAGTCTGTTCAGTTTGGTGACAGAGCTGAGCACCCTAGGAAACTCGGCACGCACCAGGACCTTGGGGTGGAATGTCCACTAGGGTCTCTACACAGGATTTCCTCTCTACCCTTAGCTGAGAAGGGGTCCCCTGTGAGACACGGGGCTCAAGGATGCCAGGGATCCAAGCAACTATCTAGGTTAGGGTCTCAGAGAAGTACAGCCCTGGGGATATGGCTTAGTTGATAGTGTTTGCCTTCGGTACATGAAGTTCCAGGTTCAATTCAGCACTGTATTAACCAGGTTTAATGGGGGCACACTTACAATCCCAGCACTCAAGAGACTGGAACAAGAGGGTCATGGGTTCAAGGTTAGTCAGGGCTAACTAATGAGTTCAAGTCTAGCCTGGGCTACTGCTTAGTGAGCCAGGACTACTGTCTTTAAAAACTGTGTGTGTGTGTGTGTGTGTGTGTGTGTGTGTGTGTGTATGGATTCTCCCCCAGGAACACCCAAGGAAATCATTGAGCAAATAAAAGAATGCATTGGGGCTGGAGAGATGGCTCGGAGGTTAAGAGCACTGGCTGCTCTTCCAAGGTCCTGAGTTCAATTCCCAGTAATCACATGGTGGCTCACAACCACCTGTAATGAGATCTGGTGCCCTCTTCTGGCCTGCACAGATACATGCAGACAGAACACTGTACATAATAAATAAATACACCTTTAAAAAAATGCGCAAAGGAGCAGCTGCCAAGACTTTCCTGAGAAGGTCAACAAGCATGAGGACCTGAGATTGGATCCCCAGCACACAAATAAAAGCCAGGTGCTACAGCCCATGACTGCAATCCCAGGTGCTGCAGCCCATGACTGCAATCCCAAGTGCTTCAGCCCATGACTGCAACCCCAGAGTTGGGGAGGCGGAGTTAGACAGGTGGATCCCTGGAGCTCATGGTCAGTCAGTCTAGACCTACATGTAAGCTCCTGGCTTGGTGAGAGATCTTCCTGATCTCTCTTCCCGAGCTAAGTGTGAACCTAACACTTAAGGTGGAGACAGGAGGATCAAGAGTTTAAGATTGTATCCAGTTAGCTGCATAGGAAGTTCCAGGTCAGTCTCAGCTGTGAGAGACCCGACCTCAAAAAATGAAACAGAGGCTGGAGAGATAGTTCAGTGGTTCACAAGCATGAAGACCCCGGATACCTAAGTAAATGTTGGTCCTCACAAGGCTAAAACTTGACGCCCAGAACAGCTGGCTAGGAAGACTCACCATGCCGGTGAGCTTTGGGTTTGATTTGGAATCCCTGAATGAAGAAGATTGATGAGGGCATGATTCCTCACATCAACGCTGAGCCTCCGTACACATGCACACACATGCACAATAGTGCATGGATACATATACACACATCACACACACGCACAATGAGAAAACAATAACAATAAAACAACATAAAGGGGATGTGACTCAGTTGAATTAGTGTTGGGCTAGTATACATGACGTCCTGGTTTTGATTGACAGACCCCATAAACTGGGCATGGTGGTACACCCCTTTAATCCATGCAAATGGGAGGTAGCAATGAGAGGGTCAGAAGTCCAATGTCATAGTGAGTTGAAGGTCAGCCTGGGCTATGTGGCACCTTGTCTCAACCCCCTGGCCCATATACCACCACATAATTCAAAAGAATGTATCTATCTTCTGGGCTTGGACTGCAGTGCGCAATATTGTTTTCAAGTTCAATTTCTGGCTACTTCCTCCATGGAGCCATTCCTTGGATCTCACTCAGGCTGGCCTTTTTCTATTGTCCTTTCTCTCTCTCCTCAGCACCCCACTTTCTTCATTTCTGCTCAGCTGACAAAGCTTCCCCCCCCCACTTGCCTGCAGACCTCAGGGAGCCTGAGGCCCGTCTAACTCTCAAGCATCCAGCCCTCGTGGCAGCAAAAGATTACTTCCAAGGCTGCTGGACAGCTTTCTGGGCTGTGGAGACGCAGCCGCACAGGTGGAGGGTCTGCTGCCGGTGAGAACGATCACACACTGACTTTAGTAGGACAGTTTACTTAAAGACAAGGGAGGGCCCCAGAGCCCTCGGAGCCTGGGGGTGAAGGCTGCCTTGGTCCCTAGCAAACCTCCATCTCAGCACCAAGAAGTTGGACAGAGCCGGGCGGTGGTGGCGCACGCCTTTAATCCCAGCACTCGGGAGGCAGAGGCAGGCGGATCTCTGTGAGTTCGAGGCCAGCCTGGTCTACAAGAGCTAGTTCCAGGACAGGCTCTAAAGCTGCAGAGAAACCCTGTCTCGAAAAACCAAAAAAAAAAAAAAGAAGTTGGACAGGACAGCACACAGAGTTGCGGAGGACGAGGAATCCGGGCCCTGGCACCCACCAAGGACTTGTCTTGAGCATCTGGTGGAGAGCCTTTGCTCCCCACAGCCTCAGACACTTTGAGGGCTGTTGACACAATTAGATATGCAAGTGCTTAGCGCTCAGCCTAATTGCTTAAAGCCACTTGAGGATCTAGCTGACCTAGAGTCAAGCCCTGTGTGGGCGGGGAAGGGAGAGTGGCCCTGGGCACATTGCTGCACACCTCAGACCTTCCTCGGTGACCAACACTGGGGTGACTTTTGGAGGATACCAAACAGGGGGCTGAATGGTCTCCTCAGGTGGATGGAGTTACTATAATCTATGTCTGTCCCCAGCCCTCCTGTCAGGAAACCTACTCCCTAACTTTTCCTTACACCTCTTCTCCTGCAAGCCCAGAATCCTTCAGGTGAGTAGACCAGATGTTCCCAACTACAAGGTTCAGGGTCGGAAGGTAGCCATGCCACAGTGACGCTTGTCACCTGGAAGCCTCTTCATCTGGTGTTGGGGGTGGGAGGGAATTTCTACAGCCAGAGTGAAATGGGAGGCCCTGGCAAACGCTGAGCAGGGATGGCACGGCAAGCTTCTTAAATTCCATGTTATTGTTATTAGTTGTTTTGTTTTGTTTCAGGCAGGGTTTCCATATTCCAGGCTGGCCTCAAACCCCTATGGGATTATGGGTATACAACAGTTTATCAAGTTTGGATTCGCTCTGCTTCTCTGTGTGTTTGCACCATCTCATCCAATGGATTTGGTGCTGGGGATCAGGCCAGGTCTATGTGCATGCTTGGCAAGCACTCTACCAAGTGAGCTACACACATACATACACACACCTATAGCATTATATATACTATATGATAATATCATATATATGACATATAATATAGTATACAATGATATTATATATTATATATAGTATACAATAATATCATATATATATATAAATAAATAAAATGTTTTGTGGTGTTGGAGCCTGAATTCAGGATGTGCTGGGCAAGTGCTCTACCACTGAGTTATATCCCTAGCTTTTGGTATTCTGAAACTAGGTATCTCTATGTAGCTCAGGCTGACTTTGAACTTGGGATCCTCCTGCCAGCTGCTTTCCAAGGGCTTTGGTTATAGATGTGTGCCTCCATGTCCATCAGGAAACACATGGTAATTAAAACATTTGTATTCTGTTTTTAATGATGTGCATGTGTCTGTGTGGGGTGTGTGCATGAGAGTGCAGGGGTTCTCAGAGGCCGAAAGAAGGCGTTCCCTGGAGCTGGAGTTACAGGCAGTTGTGAGCCACACTCTACAGGAACAGCCTGTGTCCTTCACCGCTGAGCCATCTCTCAAACACTTTAAAAATTATTATTATCACATGTACTTATTTTTGTGCATGTCTGTGTGTGTGGAGGGGTACTCATGGGGTGAATGTGGTATGTGTGGAGGTCAGAGGACAACTTGCAGGACTAAGTTCTCTCCTTCCACCTTGGGATCCAACACAGGCCCTCAGCCTTGGCAGCAAATGCTTTTACCCACTGAATCATCTCACCAGCCTGCAAACACATTTTTAAAAGGGCTTTGATGCTAATATAGACCAGCCTGGAGGTAGGGACAGGAGTGGAAGCAAAGAGAGCAATCGGGAAGCTATTGTGATGGCCAGGTAAGGTACGGCTGTTGGAGTCCTGAGAAGAAGGTTACAGCTAACATGTCCAGCACATTCATCAGTGGGGGCTGCTGCTGAGCCACAGCTGAGGTCGGCTGGATGCCAATGCTCTTGTTCCAGGAAGAGGATTTGTACATTGGTAATGTAGCTCAGATGGTGGAGTACATATATTCCTATCCACGGCACTGCAGAAACCAGGCAAAGAGAACAAGTACTTGTAATCCTAACACTCAGGATCCAAGGTCATCCTGGGCTATATTATGAGTTGGAGGCCAGCCTGGGCTACACAAAACCTAGCCACAAAACAAAACCAAACAAAAGCTACAGGTGAGAACGGAAGGAAGAGACTTGAGGCTCTGGGGCTGTTTCTTCCCGTTCAGCCCTGGGTAGAACTCTCGGATCTTCAGAAGGAATACTCGCCAGCCTAGCAGAGCACGACTCATTTTATTTAAGTTTGTTAACTTGATTTATCACTTTTAAATATTTAGACATGTGGAACATGAACCCCCATTTGTACTTTTGCCCCATCCAGAGATGAGTGGAAAACGTCTGAAGACTGGGATCATGTCTTCTCTGCCGCGTTCACCCCACTCTGGGCCCCTGGACCAGGGTAATTTCCATCAGACAGGGACTGGAAGGACAATCAGATCCCAGCCTGGAAGTAACAAATGTGCACTCTGTATGCTGCAGGAAAGGCTGGGATGTTCAGAGGTCCTTAAATAGATGTAGTCTGGTCTGGGGCAGGGTGGCATCTGACCCTAACCCCAGGAGAAGGAGGGGTTTGAAGATAGCGTAGATTGGGAACCCTGCTTAGCTCTGGAGTGTTTGCTGTTGTTCAGCTCCCAGTGTGCCTTGTCAATCAAGATGATGTGTATAACTCCATTGGCCTCCCTCTCAGATACCTGGGGACACAGGGCCTGGCACGCAAGGGCATCTAGAGAGCACTGGCTATTGCCAGCTCATAAGCTGGCCCCATGGGAGGAACATTTGCATTTTGTTTATTTATGTGGTTCTCTCCTTCCCTATATGGGCCGGGTCTGTAGGATTGAACTCAGGCTGTGGAGTTTGACTACAAATGCCAGCATCTCCAAGGCCCTGGGAAGAAAATGGAAGTCAAGCAAAGGGATAGAGCAGCCAGGGGGACACTGTGGGAGCCCGCGGAACACCCGGGGGACACCTGTCTCAGGCAGAAGGACCAGAAGTTAGAGCTTAGGGTGGGCTCCATGGTTCTGTCTCAGAACCAGGAGATCTCGGGCCAGTGAGATGACACCGCAGGTGAAGGTGTCACTGCACAGATCACCGTCTGAGTTTGATTTCCAGGTCCCATGCAAAGGCGGAAGGAAGAAATGTCACACGCTTGTCCTCTGACCATCATGTGCCCACGTTCACTCCTGCACATGGTATATGTGTGTGAATATATATATATATATATATATATATATAATTTTTAAACAACAAGAGTTAGGCATTTAGGCATGGTGGTGCATGCTTTTAACCCCAGCTCTCTGGGGACAGAGGCAGGAGGGTCTTGTGTTTGGGGCCAGCCTGGTCTACAGGCTGCGTTCCAGTTCAGCCACACATGGAAACCCTGTCTAAAAAACAATAAATAAATAAATAAAATAAGAATTAATCGACAAGAGAAGTCCAGCTAAGGGATGGTTCGTAGCATGCTGCGGATGTGGGGGAGGTGGCTGTGGGCACCGTGCTGTTCCAGGGCTGTCTGTGGCCTTGGGTAGCTTACTCTCCCTGATCTGTTTCTTTAGGATCCATCCCGTCATCTCCAGGGCCTTGCCACAGCTCTCTCCTGCTGTTTCATTGTCTTTTCTTCTCTTTATTTCTTTTTTAAATTTCTCTTTCTCTTTGTGTGTTTGCGTGCTCGCGTGCGTGCGCGTGTGTGCACCATGTGTGTGCAGTGCCAGAAGCGGGCATCTCCCTACAGCTGGAGTTACAGGTGGTTACAGGAGACTATAAACCAGTTTGGTTGCTGGGAACCCAATTCAGCTCCTCCTGAGGATCAACAGTTGCTTTTGACCTCTGTGTCACCGCTCCTGCTAACCTCTTGCTGACTCTTTGGTACAAGAGTTCATGAAGCTCAAGCTGGCCTCAAGCAAACTATGCAGCCTAGAATTTGTGGGGATCTTTCTGCCTCTGCATCCTGAGTGCTGAGACCACTGGCTTGCACTACCATACCCTGTTTATTTGATGCTGAAATTAAATCCAGGGCTTCATGCGTGCTAAGCATTCTTCCAGAGCAGCACCCTTCTCCCTTGCTTTTGGAAACAGGATTTCCGTAAGCAGCCCAGGCTGACCTCAAACTCCAGGTCCTCCTGCCTTACACCAAAGGGATAATATGTGTGAGCCACCACACCAGAACCTAGTTTTGAGGGTGGAAATAAGAGTATACGCAAAGACCATAGCAATGCCAGGCATACAAGGAAAGCCAAAGACTGATGTTAAACACTGCTGGACCACAGCAGCCCTGGGGGTTGCCCAAATTCAGCTGTCATCCCTTCCTAACCTTTGGCCCAGATTATGGTCATGCCTTGAAAATTCAACTTTTAGCATCAGAGCGTGGCAGCACACACCTTGTAATCTCAGTGCTTGGGGTCACATTCTTTTCGAGTTTTAAAGTATTATTTATTATTGTTGTTTGATATAGAGATGAACACTTTGCATTGGTATGGATCTTGGTTTATTGATACAAATTTAAGGTAAATTTTGTTGTATGTATATTTCTACTCTTGTTTAAGGTACTATGTTTATACAGATCATTTAAAAATGTAATATATAATTAAAAATTATGGATTAATAGTCATCTGTAATAGTCAAACTGTAGTAATGTTAGTTAGGCTTTCTAGATGTATAGAGATATATTTAAGATGGATAGGTATTCTTCAACTCCATCAAAGACCCCAGGACGATATAATATTACCTAAGTAAACAGGAACTGCACAGTAAGCAACTTCCAAAACTCTAGAACTGCCTGGACAGTCACCCAAAGTTCTTCTGTAATGCTGGGGCATTCATCTTGAGCCTACAGGCCCACAGTATCCAACAGACTTTTCCATAAAGCAGGAAATTTGAAAGACTGTTTTACCTATATTGACAGTTTGTCAGTCACTTTCTTCTGTGTCCGGCAGAATGTCTGGCAGACTTTTTCATGTAGCAGGAACCCTGAAGGACTGTCTGACCTTCTTTAGGCAACTTCAGCAGTGATTTTTCTGTGGGTCCTGCATGTCCAGTTCATACACCATACCATCAAGCAATCCAGGCAAGAGCAGTTTCTTGGCCAAATGGCGAGAGAGAGAGAGAGAGAGAGAGAGAGAGAGAGGAGTCAAAGAGATGCCATGTAGCTGCAGAAGGAAAAAGATGCCAGATGCTGCCTGGTAAACCACAGTCTTGTGGTGATACACAGATTAATAGAAATGGGTTAATTTAAGATATAAGAGCTAGGTAGGAGTAAGCCTAGGCCATTGGTCAAGCAGTGTTGTAATTAATATAGTTTCTGTGTGATTATTCGGGTCTGGGTGGCTGGGAAATGAATGAGTAGGTTCTGCTTACAGTTGTTGTTGTTGTTGTTGTTGTGTGTGTGTGTTCATGCACACTTGTATGAAGGTCAGAGGAGAAATCTGTAGAGTCAGTTCACTCCTTCCACCTACATGGGTTCCAGGGATTGAACTCACACCATTAGGCTTGTATAGCAAGCACTTTTATTGGATGAGCCATCTTGCCAGTGGTCTTTGATTTTTATTGCTATGATAAACACCACAACCAAAGGTAATGTGGTAAGAAAATAATTTGTTTCAACTATTGTTTACAGTCCATTACGAAGGCAAGTCAAGGCAGGAACCTGGAGACAGGAAGTGATGCAGATGCCATGGAGGAACATTGCTTACTGGCTTGCTCCCTGTGACTTACTTGGCTTCTTTTCTTTCTTTCTTTCTTTCTTTCTTTCTTTCTTTCTTTCTTTCTTTCTTTCTTTCTTTCACTCCTTCCCTCCCTCCCTCCCTCCCTTCCTTTCTCTCTCTCTCTTTCTTTTCCTTTTAATGTTTTATTCCTCTCTTATATATTACATCCCAACCAGTTTTCCCTCCCTCCCCTCCCCCAAATCTCTACTTCCTACCTCCCTTCCCCCCAGATCCATCCTCTCTCCATCTCTTCTCAGAAAAAGAAGGTCTCATAGGACATCAACCAAACACAACACAGCGTACTACTATAAGACCAGACACATACCATCACATCAAGGCTGGATAAGTCAACCCAGGAGGAGGAAAAGGGTCCCATAAGTAGGCAGGACTGTTAGTGACCACCCCTGCTCCCACTGTTAGGATTCCCATGGAAACACCAGGCTACTCAGTCCTAATGCATATGCAGAGAACCTAGGTCAGCCTGTAGGTTGACCTAGTCCTCAGCTTATTTTCTTATAGAACCCAAGGCGACCTACTCAGGGGTAACACCACCCACAGTGGTTTGGACCCTCCTACATCAGCTGTCAATCAAGACAATGCCCTACAGCCTTGCCTATAAGCTAATCTGATGGGGGCATTTTATCAGTTGAGGTTCTTTCTTCCCAAATGACCCCAGCCTATGTCAAGCTGATGAAAACCTAACCATTACACCAGTCTTATTAGTTTGAGTGTGTGTGGGTTTTTTTGTTTTTTTGTTTTTCAAGGCAGGGTTTCTCTGTAGCTTTGGTGCCTGTCCTGGAATTAGCTCTTGTAGACCAGGCTGGTCTCGAACTCACAGAGATCCGCCTGCCTCTGCCTCCTGAATGCTGGGATTAAAGGCGTGTGCCACCACCTGGCAAGTGTGTGTGTGTCTGCACATGCCATGGGTTCACACATGTCAGATGTCCAAGGACAACTTAAAGGAGTTATGTAGTGATGGAGCAGTGGGCTGCATTCCCGCTGCCCCGCTCCCGGCCGCCTGGATCCCGCACGGCTAGCTTTACACCCGAAATAACAACACACACACTGTATTCATTTAAACACTGTCTGGCCCATTAGTTTCAGCCTTTTACTCACACCTTGACTAACCCATATCTAATAATCTGTGTAACACCACGAGTGTTGTCTTACTGGGAAAGATTCAGCACGTCTGACCTGGTGGCTGGCTTCATGGCATCTGGCTCAGAGAGGAGAGGCATGACAATTGTCTGAGCCATCTACCCCACTTCCTTCTTCCTGTTCTGTCTACTCCACCCACCTAAGGGCTGGCCTATTAAATGTGCCAAGGCAGTTTCTTTATTAACGAATGAAATCAACACAAACAGAGTTAGTTCTCTGCATCTACCATGTGGGTTTGGGGGTCAGACTCTGGATGCCAGTCTTGGGGGCAAGTGATTTTCCCTATTGAGTCATCTGGATGGCCCTGTTTTGTTTTTCTGAGACAAGGTAGGCCTACATGCTGGACCGGGACTAGTAAACCTGTTTCAGGCTCCTGCATACTGAGATTACAGATGATGTCCACCAACCACCTCACCTGGCAACCACAGGACTTGGGAGACTGTGGCAGCAAGATTCTGAGCTCGAGAGCAACCCAAGCAACACGTGGAACCGTTTTTCAAAATATAAGGAATGTGGCTGGACTTAGAATTGCATACCTATATCCCAACAGTTGGAGGGTGAAGTCAAGAGAATCAGAAGTTCAAGACCAGCCTTGGTCACATAGGAAGTCTGAGGATAGCCTGCTGTGGTGGTTTGAATGAGATTGGCCCCATAGGCTCATATATTTGAAAGCTTAGTCATCAGTTGGACTGTCTGAAAGGATTAAGAGGCATGGCCCTGTTGGAGGTGGTGTGTCACTGGAGTTGGCTCTGAGGTTTCGACAGCCCACACCAGGCCCAGTGACTCTCTGTCTTTGGATTAGAATACAAAGCTCTCATCTACTTCTCCAGTATAATGGCCGTCCACTTCCTACCATGATAGTAGACCAACTATCTGAAAGCTGTAGGCAAGCTCTCAAGTAAATGCTTTCTTTTATCAGAGTGGCCTTAGTCACAGTGTTTCTTCACAGCAATAGAACTGTAACTGAGAGGCCTTCATTACAAAAAAAAAAAAAAAAAAAAAAAAAAAAAAAACAAAAAAAACCCACCAAAAAAAATCAAAACAACAACAACAACAAAAAAAACCTAAGAGGTGATGTAACTTAGCACTACAGTGTTTGCTGAGGATGCCCCAAACTCTACATTGGGTCCTTAGCACAATAATAATAATAATAATAATAATAATAATAATAATAATAATAATAGTGATACTGCACATCTTTAATGTCAGCACTCTGGAGGTAGAGGCAGGCAGATCTCTGAATGCCAGCCTGGTCCACAGAGCAAGTTCCAGGACAGCCAGGTCTGCATAGTGAGACTCTGTCTCAAAAAGCTAAAGTAGGGGGAACTAGGGTGGTGGTTCAGCAGTTAAGAACTTGAATTGCACTTGTAGACATGTGAGTTAGATTCCCAGCACCATCGGGGTGGGACTGGTGGCGTGTGTGCTCACAAGGTGTAACCCCAGCTCTAGGGGTCTGACATCTGGCTCTTCAGGCATCTGCGCCCACTTCTGCACTCCCCACTCCAACATAATTAAAACTAAAATAAATCTTTAAAAAAATCAGTAACTCACCAATATCTATGCTCCAATGGGTGATGTTGAGAGAGAGAGAGTGTGTGTGTGTGTGTGTGTGTCTCGGGCAGGGGGGTAGGGGATTTCAAGTACCCATTAATCCCTGCCCAGGACCCATGTCCACACACTCAGCCTAATTAACTCCCTTCTCCTGTCTTTTCTCCCGTGCACTCCTAGCCACACCCCTGCTCCAAGCCCACACCTTGCTCTGCCCCTCCCTCCCTGAAGCCCCCACCTTCCGGCCTGCTATAAATCTGTAACTCCACAGTGTGTGGGGATGTGGGGGGGGGGGGGGGAGGGAGCCTGGTAGAAACCTGCAGCAAAGCAAACCAACCTCAGCTAATGAAAACGGTGATAAATCTCTGTCTATCAGGTTTGTTGTAAGCACAAACATTGCCAAACAAGGGTGCAGCTGGCCTGCAGGCCCTTCTCCCTCCAGTGTGCAGAACTTTAAATGGGATGGTTGCTTTATACATCTATTTACTGCTGGATGCAGGGGGAGGGACTGAGACCAGGGTGCTTAGCCAGGAAATGGAAGCATGCCAGGTGAGACTCCTCCATCCCTGGCTGGCCAGTCCCCCCCAGCTTCCTCAGTCCCTGTCCTGGCAAGTTCTCTGTGATATAGTCCCCTGGGTGCAGATACAGGGGACAACATGCCAGACCTGCCCCAGGGAACTGATATTCAAGCCTCCACAGTGTGGCCTCAACTTGCCCCCAAATAAGCACTTCTGGTCAATAGACCCATTTCCTGCTCTTTTCAAAGTTTTCCACCCTGCCTGGAACTTTTCTTCTTTTCTGCTCATTCCTCAGATGCACCCCTGAACCTCAGCTCCCCCACCTGGTCTTCACGGGCCTCCCTGGGTGCCATTCCTACAATACCAGTCATTTGGAGATCACTCAGGCATTGGGAAACAACTACTGGGCAGCAGACAGCTCAGCCAGGCCTTACCTCCCAGACCTGAGAGGGGAGTCTATGTCAGGATTCCTGCTCTGTAAAAAGAAGGCCAGGGAAGTGGCTCAGCGGGTAAAGATGTTTGCTGCCAAGGCTGACTCCCTGAGTCTGAGTCCCAGGACCTAAATCATAGGTGAAAACTGACTCCTACCATAGAGGTACGGGATTCCTTTAGCTTTCACCTGTGTGCCAAGGCTGTTAGGTATGTGCATGTGAGCAAGGTTGCATACATTATAAAAAACAAGTATATGTATGTATGTATTATGTATGTGTATATATATATATGATTATTTATATGTCTGTGCAAGGGTATGTGTACATGTGTGCAGGTGCCCATGGAAGCCAGAAGAGGGCTTTGGGTCCCCTAGACCTGGAGTTAACTGCCTAAATGGGTGCTGAGAACTGAATTCAGGTCCTCTGGAAGAGCAGCAGCAAGTGCTCTTAACTGCTGAGCCATCTCTTCCGCTCCATATGATTTTTTTTAAAGAGCGAAAACTGCAGCCTCTGGCCCAGCAAGGAGCCCAGGACGACTCAGCGAAGAAGCACAGCCTGTGAGCTCCAGTGCATAAACAGCTCTGGCTGTTGGCGGTGGCGTGGTGGGTGTGTGTGCACACATATAAACACTAGTGTGTGCACACATATAAACACTGAACACAAATAAGAAAGAAAGGAGGGGAAGGGAAGGATGCTGGAAAGAAAGGGAACCTACTTATTTGTTTAGTTTTTTTTTGAGGTAGGGTTTCACTATTGTAGCCCTGGCTGGCCTTGAACTCACAGAGATCTGCCTGCCTCTGCCTCCCGAGTGTTGGGATTAAAGGCGTGCACCACCACCGCCCAGTGACTCTTTATTTTTAAGGCTTCTATGAGATATGAAGGGACACAAGGCATCCCGACAGGGCCGGGGGACATACCTTTTGATCTTCCTGCCTCCAAGTTTAACCACCACATCTGGCCCACTTTTCTGCAGTTGTTTTATTTGCTATTTTGGTTTGAGGGAAATTTTTTGTTTTTTGACAAGGTCTCACTTCGTAGCGCTGGCTAGTTTGGAACCAGGATGGTCTCAAACTCACAGAGATCCACCTGCCTCAGCCTTCCTAATTGCTGTGTTCATATGTGCCACCACACCCAGAGTTTATTTATTCTCTCATATACTACACCCTGACCAAAGTTTCCCACGCCTCCATTTCTCCCAGTCCCCCACCCTCCACCCCAGATCCACTCCCCCTCCATTTCCCTTCAGAAAAGAGCAGGCCTCCCAGGGACATAAACCGAACACAGCACAAGTTACAGCAAGACGAGGCACAAACCCTCATATCATGGCTGGAGGAGACAAACCCATTTATTTATTAAAGATTTATTTATTTTCTGTATATGAGTGTTCTATTTGCATGCACACCTTTATCCCAGGAGAGGGCATCAAATCCCACTAGAGATGGTTGTGAGCCACCATGTGGTTGCTGGGAATTGAACTCAGGACCTCTGGAAGAGCAGTCAGTGCTCTTAACGGCCGAGTCATCTTTCCAGCCTCCCACTTACTTATTTTTAAACAGAATCTCATACTATAGTCTGGGTAGCCTGGAGCTTGTGACAGTTTCCTTACTCAATCTCCTGAGTGCTGGATTACAGGCTTGTGCCACCACTGCACATGCACGACCCTGGCTTTATTCTGCTCAGTCTGAACAGGTTTGTGTCACTTTGACACAGCTGGAGTCATTTGGAAAGAGAAATTGCCTTCCTAAGATTGGCCTGTAGTCAAGCCTGTGTGGTTCTGCCATGATTAATGATTGAAGTGGGAGGGGCTAGACCACAGTGGGCAGTGCTACCCCTAGGCAGGTGGTCCTGGGTTGTAGTAGAAAAAAAACAGGGTGAGCAACCAGTGAGCAGCATTCCTTCATGGCCTCTTCATCAGCTCCCTGCCTCCAGGTGCCTTGAGTCCTGCCCCAATTTCTTTCAATGATGGACTAGGATGTGGAAATGTAAGCTAAATAAACCTTTTCTTTGCCAAGTTGGTGTCTCACCACAGCAACAGAAACCCTAAGACACCAGGATAACCTGCTCTCTGCCACAGCCTCCTGTGGTGAGCAACCCTCACAGTCAGAATATGACCTAAGCAGAGACAATGGAAACATGTAACAGATGAGGCCCAGAGTGGCTGTGTGTGTTGCCTGGAATCACACAGCAAATTTAAATAACGCTCAGCACTAGGATCTGGACATGGTAACCCCTGCTTGTAATCCTAGTAGCCAGGTGACCAGAGCCAAGGACTGTGGGTTCAAGGCGAACTCCGGCTATGTAGCAAGTTGCAGGCCTGCCTAGGCTACAGCTGCAGGCCTGCCTAGGCTACAGCTGCAGGCCTGCCTAGGCTACAGCTGCAGGCCTGCCTAGGCTACAGCTGCAGGCCTGCCTAGGCTACAGCTGCAGGCCTGCCTAGGCTACAGCTGCAGGCCTGCCTAGGCTACATGGTGAGACTCTCTCAAAACCAAAAACAGAAAAAGAAAACAAAACCCCTCAAACCCACACCTGAGTCTTGGGGAGGATCCAGGCTTTCTCAGTTCTTAACCCAAACCTTCTTTGGTCCACAAATCTTATGGTCTCTGTCTTGTGGGCAGCACTGAGCTGGGCACTCAGCAGAGGCTGAGAAGAGCCCACAACACTTCATCACAACTACCTTCCTGCCGCTTGCTGTCAGCGGCCTTTCCTGAGAGAGCATGGCTGAAGGGGCAGCTGGGAAGGACCAGGGATTTCAAAACTCAGAAACCTTCAACTTTTTGTTTTTGTTTTGGAGACAGGGTCTCACCATGTAGCCTTGGCTGGCCTGGAACTGGCCTTGAACTCTCTGCCTGCCTCTGTTCCCAGGCGCTGGGATTAGAGGCGAGCGCCACCACCGCCTATTACTTCATTGTTGTTTGTTTGTTGTTTTGTTTTTGTTTTAAAACTGGGTCTCAGTCGGGTGGTGGCGCACGCCTTTAATCCCAGCACTTGGGAGGCAGAAGCAGGCAGATCTCTGTGAGTTCGAGGCCAGCCTGAGCTACATAAAAGGACACTATCTTAAAACAACAAAACCAAATTAAGCTTGTGCATACTGTAGCAACTAGGTTTTCTGATGTGGAAATGAAAATAAAAGATATGCTTTACAGGGTTGAGGATGTAGCTCAGTTGGTAGAGTGACGTCCTAGCATGCAGAAAGCCATGGGTTAATCTCCAGTGCTCAATAAACTTAACATAGTATCCCAGCACTCCAGAGGCAGAGGCAGACAGATCTTAGTGAGCTCAAGGCCAGCCTGATCTACAAGAGCTAGTTCCAGGACAGACTCTAAAGCTACAGAGAAACCCTGTCTCAAAAAACCAAACCAAAACAAACCAAAACTAAATATAGTGGTGTGTGCCTGTCGTTCCAGCACTTGGGGAGTAGAGACAGGAGATCAGGAGTTCAAAGTCATCCTCAGCTACATAGAGAGTTTGTGAATAGCCTGGGCTACATAAGACTCAGTCTTTGAAAAAAATGATGAAGATTAAAGGGATGACTGAGTGAACACACACATAGATATGAAAAAATATGGTCAGGTGAGATGGTGAGATAGGTCAGCAGGTAAAGACTCTCACCAGGAACACCATATAACCTGAGTTCAATCCCAGGAACCCACATCAAGGTGGACGGGAAGAACCCCACTGAGGATTCAGGCTCAGTTCCCAGCACTCACAGGGTGGCTTGCAACCATCTGTAACTCCAGTTTCAGGGGATCTGACACCCTCTTCTGACCTCCACTGGCCCCAGGAATGAACATGGTGCACAGACAGAGGTGCAGATAAAACACCCGTATGCAGAAAATAAACGAATAAATCTTAAAAAAAATAAAAAAATGGAAAGCAATAAAAGGAAACATTGGCTTTGCCCTCTGGCCTTCATATACATATGCGTGCATGCCAGACAGACTGAAAAGGATCACTGCTTCGGCCAGGGGGTGGTGGTGCACACCTTTTGGTCCCAGCAATTGGGAGGCAGAGGCAGGTGGATCTCTGTGAGGCCAGCCTGGTCTGCTGCAGAGTTAGTTTTCAGGACAGCTAGGGCTGTTACACAGAGAAACCCTGTCTTGAAAAACAAACAAAAGCAAAAACAAAATCCCTGGTTTTGTAGTCAAAGCTGAATTCAGTGAACATGGGAATACCTCACTAGGACATTGAGGGCCTGACCAGTGGATACAAACAAAAGGATCAATCTGTCATGCTGATTACAGAAGAAATAACCTACAGTCATCCACCTTGTTTTTCAATACTTTGTATCTTTGTTCTGTTTTTTTTTTTTTTGTTTTTTTTTTTTTATACAGAGCCAGTCTCAGTATTTCAGACTGGCTTGAATCTTCCTAAAGAACAGTAGCCTTGAACTCTTGATCCCTTTTGTCTCAACCCCCCAAGGGCAAGAACTGAACCCGGAGTTTCCAGCAGACCAGCCAAGCACTCAACCAACTGTGCTACACTCCCAGTTCCAAGAGTTTGTTGACTTCCGGTCTTCAGTCTCCCCCTGGACTTTTGTTTTGTTTTGTTTTCCAAGACAGGATTTCTCTGTATAACACTCCTGACTGTCCTAGAACTCATTTTGTAGCCAGGCTGGCCTCGAACTCACTGAGATCCACCGGCCTCTGCTTCCTTCCCAAGGGTGGGAATTAAAGGCGTGCACCACCAGGCCCGGCATCTCTGTGTGCATCTTTCATCTTTACTGAAATGTCAACTGTGCTGGGCAAGCATATGCCTATCATGCTTACAGCTGTGCCCCCAGGCCCGACACAATGTGTAACCGCTATTTACTATGCGAATGAATGGAAACTCAAAAGCATGTCTGCTAGGATTGGAAGGCTCGCTGGCAAAGTGAGAAAGGCTCCTCAGTTTGGACCATCCCCAAGGGGAACACGGAGATGTGCCAAGAGCCCCGTTAGCGAGTTGAGAGTTGTCCTCTGGTCCTCTTCGCCGCCCAACTGCAGAGCCACTCTGTCTTTCTGTGTGCTTCTCCAGAGCGTGGGAGACCAGAGTGCACAGGGCTTTCCCCGGTAGACGCGGGCCTCCAGGGAGCTTCTGCCAGCTGGGGAGTGTGGGGATTTAGGGATAATTCAGCCACTTAATTAATGAAAAGGAAGAAGATAAAGGCAGGGAGGGACGCAATCCGGAAGAAAAAGTCACCGGGGCTGGGCAGCTGCCCCAGCCGCTCCCTTCCCTGCACTCCCCGCCAGTTCCCGCCGCCACCACTGACTTTCTGACTTCTTAACTTGTCAGCAAATCCCAGAGTTAAAAATGCACACGCACCCCGGCCAGCCGCCAGCAGGCCCGTCTGGCCGCGGCTCCAGATGTGGGGCCACCGCGCGGGCCGCCCGCTCCGCCGCGCAGACTAAACAATCGGCCTTGGCCGTGAGCGCAGCGCAATTCCAGATGCCGCGTCGCCCGCGCCGCGCGCTAATTGGGCCGCGGGCGCGAGGCTCTGTCAGCGCCAGCAAGGCCCTACCCCGGGTCGCCTTGGCACGATGCCGGCCCGCTGGGCTACCTAGGCGGAGTTGGGAGACTGAGTAAAATGGGGGGGTGTATAGAGGGAGAGAGACTTAGGCAGGCAGGCAGACAGACAGAAGACAATCACACACACACAGAGCTCAGAGAGTCAAGCTTAGGGACAGACACAGGAAGGGTCAGAGACATCCTAAAAAAAGATGTAGCTACAGAGGCAGGGAGTACCAGAAACCCAGGTGAAGGCAGACGAAAGGGAGACAGGATTTGGGGAGAGAGGAACCGGCAGAATGACTCCTGGTCCAGAGATGGACAGCAACGTGGCGGTGGACAGAGGCGGTCCTTGATAGGTGTCCCTTCTGTTTCATGGTCCCTTCTTCCCACATTTTCACTTTCTAATCTGTCCAGGGCCTGACAAAGTCTGGGACTGAGTCTGTCGACCAGTGCCCTAGGACTAGCCTGACTGGGTGTAGGAAGACCCCTGTCCCCACACGAACCTGAAGAGTGGGTATTTCACCCCAAACACGAGCCTGAGACACCAATTCACCCTGGACATTGTGCTGATGAGACTCTACTCTGAGGCAGAGGGATGCCCACCCCGCCTCCCCCACTCCCCCCCCCCCCCCGCAGGCACACCAGCAGCTCCTTTCTTTTGTGTTGGGGAGGGGAGTATTCCACCGGTTCCGAGACTGGGGGGATGACCTGCCAGTAGAGGCCCAGGGCAGGGAAGCCCACGGGGGACCACCCGTGGGAGCGGGAGCCAGGCGTTCCGCCCCTGCTGAAGGCCCTGGCAGCCCAGGGGGCAAGCACCGAGCACTGTGCGGCGGCGGGGCAGCTCTTGGAGGCCCCTCTCTGACAATCTTTCCTTTGTTTGTTTTCTTAAATCTGGGAGGCCCGAATTCCTGCCGGATTCCGTAGGTTTCACTCAGGAAGGAGGCGCCCCCATCCCCCTCACTCCGGGCCCCGGCTGAGCCGGGGGGAATGGCAGGTTCTTCCCAAAGGAAGGAGGCACGCAGCCCCGTGGCCCGGGCAGGACAAATCCCGGGCGCCCTGCCCGCGCGTGCCACCACGTAGCCCCAACCGAGGGCAGGGAACATTTAAAAGGGGTGTGTGTAAGATCACTTACACACACACACACACACACACACACACACACACACACACACACACACACCCAAACGTTACACCATCCCAGACTCATCCGGCACCCTCCCTCCCTCTCTCTCTCTCTCTCTCTCTCTCTCCCTCTCTCTCCCCCTCCCCCCCCTCCCTCTCTCCCTCCCTCTCCCCTCCCTCTCTCTCATTTTGGTCTCCAAACTTGAGCCTCATTAATTTCCAAAAAAAATTTCCCCCAATAAAAGGCAAACATGGAAAGAAAAACAAACTATTAGAAAACAGAGGAGGGCGGAAATGTTATTTAAAAGGTTACCAGACCACATCATTTTCCAGTGATATTATATACTCCCAGCAGTATCCAAAATATATATGGGATCTGGGCCAAGAATAAAAAAAAAAGCATAAAAACCCCTCACTTAGACACAACATCTGGACCGGAGAGCGAACAAACCCTCCATTTATCACACTTAATCCTCCATAGAAGCAATCGACGGTTGACTTCTGTTTTGCTAATTTAGCTGCTTTCAAGTTCCGCCCAGTCCAGACTGGGAATTCGGTGTCACTTGTGGAAGGCCCAGCCCTGCCCTGCCCCCGACCGCGTCAGCTCCCTCCCGCAGCAGGGCCTTCGCAAAGGGGAGGGGAAAGAAACCATGAAAGAAGAACAACATTTTATGAATACGCTTCACTCCCGCCCACTCAGGTCAGTGAAATCCTCGCCTCTGCCCTTGTTCTGTCCTATTCCTCAACACCCTGACACCCACTTCCTTGTGGCCACACCCCTGCCCCTCCTGCGCAGGCTCGGTGGAGTAATGGCAAGGCCTCCCGTCTACAGCCAGTCTGGTCAGCTAGCCCCTCATCCAAGCGTTGCCAGACGCCTACCTGGGAGTGCCTGCTGGCTTGGCAGCTGGGCCCTTGGGCCAGCTGGGAGAGGGCGGGGAGGGTCCGTGTGCTTGTGGGTCTTGAGGTGGCTGCCCTGGGCCCGGAGTCGGATATAGAGACAATGGGGACTTGTGAGAGTGCCAGCCCGAGAGAGAATACATCAGTGCGAGTGTACCGTCGGGAATTAGTCACTGACTTCCTGGGACCCTGTCCCAGTGGGGCTCTGCCAGATGCAGGGCTAGCCTCCAGGGTGACCTCCTCTCTCCCCAAGGCCTCCTGGGTCTTTCCAGCTCTCCCAGCCTCTAAGGAGACTCTCAACTTTGGAGTCTTTTGGTGGGCGCAGAGAGTAGGGAGAGTGGCTGGCACCTGCTGAGAGAGGAGTCAAAGGATGCCTGCCAACTGCAGCTGCCCACCCCAGCCTCTGGCCGATCACCCAAGCATAGCCTGCCCTCCTAAATGGACTATTCCATACACACTCAGAACAGAACTCCAGTTCCTTCTGGGCGTGATGGTCTGTGCCTCTGAAATTTACTTTTAATAGGTGTGTGTGTGTGTGTGTGTTTGTGTGCGCGCTCACGCGCGTGTGGTGTGCAGTGTGCATTGTGTATGTAAGCAGCTCTTGATGTCTTTCCAGAGGACCCTAGTTCAGTTCCCAGCACTCATCTTGGGCAGCTCCCTGGGACACAACGCCTTGTAACTCCAGGGGGTCTGATGCCCTCTTCTGGCCTCTGGGGGCACCTACACTCACATGCACATATCCATATGTATATTCACATCATTAAAAATAAATCTTTAAAAAGGAGACAGATAGGGGGACTAGGTAAAACAGAAATTCCATCAAACCTTATCTTGAAGTGAAACCTGTAAATGTGGCTGGTAAACCCCCAGATACCTGTCTTGAGAGGCACGATGGGTATCCTAACTAATTCCTGCGTCTCTGGAAGAGAATGAGGCTGGACCCCTGAGTCCCCCTTTTACAGATCAACAGAAAGCCCAATGCCTCCGTTCTGTGACCCTAGACCTCCTGTGTGTCCTCAGGCAAGGTTCCTCCTCTGGGCCTTGAACTCCTGATGTGGAAAATGAACAGGCTGGACATCCAGCTCTGCAATCTGTGCATTGGGCTGTGCATCTGCCTCTCCCTGCCACCACCTCCCGTGCCCCCGTTCCCATCCCTATCGGAACCCCTCATCTCTCCTTGGAGTTTCCTGCTCTTCCCTAACTCCTCTGTCCCTGGCTTTTCTCTGCAAGGACCCTTGTCCTCTTCTGCCGCAGCTCTCTGTGAGGGAGAGCGTGTGGACAAACAGCACCCACAGTTCCACAGAGCAGCTTGTTCACAAACGCAGCCTGGGCCCGGGGAACTGGTCCTCTCCATCTGCCTTCTTAGGGGAGGGTCTGTCTCCAAAGGTCTTCCTGATGCCCTGACCTTTGACCTTTGATCTCTGACCTCTGAAGCAGCGAGAGAAAGGCATCCCAGCTGGACCTAGGGAGTGCCTTATTTGGGTTTTCAGTCCCTAGAGAGCAGTGGGCTCTGTCTTCTCACGCTCCCCATCCAGGCTCAGGCAAGAGCACAAGGAAAGAAACCGCCCCCCCCCCAAGCCAGCTGATGCTTGGCCACCACCTCCTTCACAATGCCACCTGCACTTCAGAAGCTTCCAGAACCTCTTCCTAGAGGCCCAGAGGCCTGGAGGTTGTTACTGTTGCCAGTGCATGTCTGAGAGTCTGGGGCTAAAACAAAGGCTGGGGGTGCCCCTAGGAAATGCGCAGATACCAAGCCTGAGGCTCCTGGGCAGAGGGTTTGGCAATGCCTGTGGGTGGGCCCGGTTGGAGTGGCACCTGAGAAGCCGCCAGCTTCTGGGGCCAGGTAAACAGGATGCTGTGTGCTGGGTGTGGTGGAGGGGGAGGGGACATGACATGGGGCCACAATAGGCCATTGTAGTCAGGAGTCACCTTCAGTCCTGGATGCTGGGCTTCCTCCACTCGGCCTCCCCTCCAGCAAGGCTGTTCAAATATCGGGACATATGGAAGGTGCAGTCATAAACAAAGGCTGTGGGCAGGGTGACAGTCGCCTGGACTTGGACCCGTATGCTCTGAAGCAGACCACAGCAGACTGAGGCGCTGTGCCGGGTGCTAAATGGTTCAACCAGGAGGGGACAAAAGAGGGGACATTCAGCTTCTGGTGTGTGTTCGACAAGGCTCTGACCAAACAGGTGACAAGGTCCTGGCCTCCGTCCTGCCACCAGCCAGCTGTATGTGGCTACCCCTCAGTGTACACCTCTGCCCCGTGGGCTGAGTACAGTGACCCTTCCCTTTCTCGTGGTGTATGCAGTGTAGGGACAGAGCAGAGCCAGCTGAATTTGCTTTTGTGTTGTTGAGTTATGAGACCTCTTTGCCTGACAGGTCTCTCACCCTGGGTCAGGGGTGAACAAAATTGACGTCGACTTGTGAGGGATGAGGGGGAGACCCAGGACAAGACACCTTTTATTCCTTCATTCAGTTCTTTTTGATTTTTTCTTTTCGTTTTCTTTTTTCCCTTTTTCTTTTTGAGCCAGGGTTTCTCTGTGTAGCCCTGGCTGTCCCAAAATTATCTCTGTAGGTCATACTGGCCTCAAACTCACAGAGATCCTCCTGCCTCTGCCTCCTGAGTGGAGTGCTGGTTTTAAATCATGCGTCACCACCGCCTAGTTTATTTTGCCATTTTTTATTTCTTAGGACTTTGAGACTCCAGTCTTTAAAAATGAGAAGAATGTGGCGACAGAGCGGTGGCTCTGCAGTTAAGAGCAGTGGCTGCTACCACAGACGACTCCGGTTCACTTCTCGGTATCTGATGGCAGGTTACAGCCACCTGTCACTCGGCGCCAGGGACTCTGTCGTCCTCTTTGAGCCTCTTTGGATGCTGCTCGCACACAGTGAACATACGTCCATGCAGGTACTCACACATACACTCTTAAAAATTAAATGAGCAAGGTGTTTTTCTGCCCATAGGGGGTCTCCTAGTGTGGAGGAGGTCCTGAACACACACACACACACACACACACACACACCTTAGCATCAGTTTATCAAAAAGGTTAATCTTCATTCAGTCAGTACTTACTATGAGCTGGGACTAACCCCAAACAGCTTATTCTTCCAATTTTTATTATTTATCTATATGTGTGTGTGTGTGCGTGTGAGTGGGTGCAGGCATGCAGAGGCCAGGTATGTGGGATCCCCTCGAGCTGGAATTACAGGGGATGACCTGCCTGATGTGGGAGCTGGGAACCAAACTTAGGTCTTCTCCAAGTGAAGTGTCCACTCTTAGCCACTGAGCTGTCTCTCTGACCCAGTTTCAAGCCCTTTATGTCCGTTCATTCTTGAAACCTTTTCCATTTCTTAAAGAAACTGAAGTTCAGAGGAGGTAAATATATTGCCTGTAGTCACTCAGCTAGTGACAGTGGCAGGACTGGCATTGCCTGCTGCAGCCTGGGCTCTCAGGGCACAGTGCACAGCATGCATGAGCCTGTGCTAAGTAGGGCAGAGGGTAGGGAAGGGAAGATTGGGTGAATCTCTGAGCAAGTGGAGAAATACAGGCTGAGCTGCTTCCCGAGCGTCCCCAGTACAGGGCAGAGTGAAGCCGGCTCGACTCATAGCTGGACGGTTTTGCAGTCTCTTAGAAAGTGGGGGTTGGGGAAGCCAGGGCAAGACCTAGTCATAAGAGCCTGTAATCGCAGTTGTTCAGAAACGGGAGACTGTAGGAACCAAAGTTCAAGGCCAGCTTGAGCAGTTTAATGAGACTGTGTCTCAAAGTGAAAAGTAAAAAGAGGGCAGAAAATATAGCTCAAACCCACGTGAAGTAACTTCTATCCTAGTGCTTGGGGCTGTGGCAGGAAGATTGCTGAGACTTGGAGGCCAGCCTGGGCTAGGCAGTACATTCCAGGCTAGCCTGAGGTACAATATAAGCCTCCTCCCCCCCCCCCAAGGCAGGAAGCCAAGTCTGTTTTCTCTTACAGATGGTGGAGGGCCAATTAGGGCAGGTTTTCTGTCTTCCTATCTTCCTGGGGTCCCTTCTAGCCCAAAGCTTGTCATAGAGGTTTTCAAGAAGTCATGGCAGAAGGTGACATCTATCCTAAGATAGCTTCAGTCTCCTGAACCCCAAGCCCGTTGTTCTCCTGATCCCTGTCTTGTCTCCAGTGTAGCTAAGCCCGGTGATACGACGTGGGACTGAGTGTTCATGGAGCCATCATGGAAATTCACCTCATGGAGAAGGAAGGCGAATATGAGTAGTAATGGCGCCAGACGTCAAATGATCAGAAAGGATGGGGTGTGTGTGTGTGTGTGTGTGTGTGTGCACACGCTCACACATGCATGCATGCCGTGGATGAGTATGGGAGCAGAAGACAACTTGTGCGAGTCATTTCTCTTCTTCCACTAAGTAGGCTCTGGGAATAGAACCCAGGACTTTAGGCTTGGCAGCAAGCACCCTTACCAGCCGAGCCATCCCACTGGCCTCTGCTTCTCTCCTCCTGAAGCTGAGTCTCCTCTAGCTGCAAAGAAGGGAGGTCAGAGCTTCTCTGATCCATTGGAGGGCAGGGAGAGATGGGAGCAAAGTCCCGTTCACGTCTCAGAGGAGAGAGAGTTTCCCAGGCCCAAAGCTGCAGAGCTACAGACTCTGACACTGGACGACTCCTATTGTCCCAGCTTGGTCAGGTGTTCACTTCCTGGGCAAAGCAGATGGCTAGTGCCGATGGGCTGGGTCTGGGTCATGGGCCCACCCTAAGGTAGGAGGATGCGAGGAATCATGATTGTCAGACCTACTGAGAGTATGGCTAGAATGGCAGGCAGTCATTCTGTGAAGAAAGAAGGTACAGGCATCAAAACTGGACAGGGCCCCAGGTGGCGTCAACAAACACCACACACAGGAGAAGAGAGGCAAGGGAAGGGATGGTGCAATCCCAAACACACTGCAAGTCATTGCGCGTGTGCGTGCATGCCTGTGCAGAGGCAAGAAGAGGGCCACAGAGTTTGGGAGTAGCTGTGTGGGTGCTGGGAACAAAACCTTGTACTAGCAGCAAGCTTCTTTAAGCACTGAGCCATTTCAGCCTTCAAATTTGCTAAGTGGCTGAGGATGACCTTGAACCCCTGATCTTTGTCGACTAGGAATTGAGCTTTTAGGAGTACGCCACCACTTGCTGAGTCTTGCTGAGTCTGAAGTGGCGCACACCGTTAATCCCAGCACTTGGGAGGCAGAGGCAGGCAGATCTCCAGGTTCGAGGCCAGCCTGGTCTACAGAGTGAATGCCAGGGCTATACAGAGAAACCCTGTCTCGGCAAAAATTGACAAACAAAAAAGGAGTATATCACCATGCCTAGCCCCACCCTTTAAGTTTGCGTGAGATTTGGGGAGGGATTTTTTTAAACGACATTTTATTTTATATTCATTTTGAGATTTAATTTTTACTTTTTAAAACTTCCTTTTTATGCCAAGTAGGTGGTGGTGCACTTTTAATCCCAGCATTTTGGAAGCAGAGGCAGGCAGATCTCTGAATTTGAGGCCAGCTTGGTCTACAGAGGGAGTTCCAGGACAGCCAGGGGTGTTACACAGAGAAACTATGTCTCTATAAACTAAAATAATAATAAGTAAATAAATGAAATAAACTTTCTCTTTAAATTAAATGGCACTTAAAATATGTAGAGTTTTGTTATTGTTTTTTGTTTGCTTGCTTGGTTTTCTTCTTTCTTTCTCTTTTTCTTTCTTTTTTCCTTCCTTCCTTCCTTCCTTCCTTCCTTCCTTCCTTCCTTCCTTTCTTTCTTTCTTTCTTTCTTTCTTTCTTTCTTTCTTTCTTTCTTTTTTTCTTTCTTTTTTTCTTTCTTTCTTTCTTTCTTTCTTTCTTTTGGTTTTTTGAGACAGGGTTTCTCTGTAGGTTTGTGTCCTGGAATTAACTTTTGTAGACCAGAACTCTGTCTGGAATTGAACTCAGGGCCTTTGGAAGAACAGGCAATGCCATCTTTCCTACCCTGATCTTGTCTTTTTCTGCTTCCCATGTATGTCTCTCTTAGGGTCCTGATTGTTATCAAGGTTCTCTGGTATTGTAAATTGTAGGCTGGTTTTCTTTGCTTTATGTCTAAAAGCCACTTATGAGTGAGTACATATGATATTTGTCTTTCTGGGTCTGGGTTACCTCACTCAATATGATGTTTTCTAGATTCATCCATTTGCCCGCAAATTTCAAGATGCAATTATTTTTTTTTTCTGCTGTGTAGTACTCCATTGTGCAAATGTACCACATTTTCCTTATCCATTTTTTGGTCAAGGGAGCATTTAGGTTGTTTCCAGTTCTGGCTATGACAAACAATGCTGCTATGAACATAGTTGAGTACATGTCCTTGTGGTACGATTAAGCATCCTTTGGGTATATATCCAAAAATTGTTTTGTTGGATCTTGAAGTAGATTGTTTCCTAATTTTCTGAGAAATCGCCATACTGGTTGATGTTCTTCTTTTTCGGCGTGGGGTGTATCGCGGAGCCGGAGGAAGGGAGACCCAGGACGCGATCACGTGCGTGGGAGGATTGTTTATTAAGGGAAGGGGGGTGCTCCACAGTGAGGGTCAAGGGAGGGAGGAAAAAGAGGGAGAAAGATAGAGAGATAGAGAGAGAAAGAGAGAGAGAGCAAGAGAGGGAGGGAGGGAGAGAGAGAGAGAGAGGGGGAGGGCGCGTGTGCACACGCAAAAGGGGGCAGTGAAAAGAGAGAGAGGGAAGAGATTCAGGATGACTCCAAGAGACCAGAGGTCGCTGGGAGTGGGCGTGGAAAGGGGCGGGGACCAAAAGAATAACACTGGTTTCCAAAGGGGCTGTATCATTTTGCACTCCCACCAGCAATGCAGAAGTGTTCCCTTTACTCCACAACCTCTCCAGCATAAGTTGTCATCAGAGTTTTTGATCTTGGCCATTCTTACAGGTGTAAGATGGAATCTCAGAGTTGTTTTGATTTGCATTTCTCTGATGGCTCATTAGCATTTCCTTAAGTATCTGTCAGCCATTTTAGATTCCTCTGTTGAGGAATAAAATATTTGACAGTTGTATTTGAAAGTTCAAGGTTCATAGGCTTCTAAGATAAAATATAAGTAAGGTATGGGAGCTGGAGAGATGACTCAGTGGTTAAAAGTATTTGTTGCTCTTGCAGAGGACCTGGCTTGGAGTTCCAGCATCCACATGGTGACTTACATCCAGTTCTAGTGCCAGGGGATACAGCAGCCTATTCTTTGCTGAGTGACCCTGCATGCACTTGGTGCACACAGACTGACATGAGCACATGCATGGTGCACATAGACTCATACGAGTACATGCATGCTGCACATAGACTCTTACGAGCACATGCATGGTGCACATAGACTCACACGAGCACATGCATGGTGCACACAGACTCACACGAGCACATGCATGGTGCACATAGACTCACACGAGCACATGCATGGTGCACATAGACTCACACGAGCACATGCATGGTGCACATAGACTCACAGGAGCACATGCATAGTGCACATATACTCACATGAATACATGCCTGGTGCACATAGACTCATGAACACATGCATGGTGCAATAGACTCACATGAGCACATCCATGGTGCACATAGACTCACACGAGCACATGCATGTAGCACTAATTAATTTAGGAAGAATGTAAGCTACAGGTATAAAATATTGAGGGTTTATCTGGGTATGCTGGCCTGGGACTGTAATGTCAATTCGAAGAGGTCTCAGGCAGGGGAATCATAACTTTGAAGCCAGACTAGGCTGCCTAGTAAGACCTTATCTCAAAACTAAAACAAAGTCAGGTGTGGTGGTTCATGTCTTTAATCTCAGTCCTCAGGAGGCAGAGGCAGGTGGATCTCTGTTTCAAGTTCAGCACAGTCAGGGCTAAAGAGTGAGATCCTATGCAAATGAGGGCTAGCAGGGTGGCTCAGTGGGTAGAGGTACTTGAGCCCTGGAACTCACATAAAAATGGATGACTCCATTAAATTGGCTCCTCATTTTTACACATGTAGCAAGGCACACGAGTGTGTGCTCTCTCTGCCTCTCACATACACATGAACAAAAATTTTAAACTAAAATCAATATAATGATTTAATTTAAAAATGACAGCAGGGATAGGATAAGTACATATTCATCCACTCACTCACACGATCCTTAGTTGTAGAGACTACATCTTCCTCCCATTTTAGAGATGAGAAACTGAGGCTCGCAGGATTAGAAAACTTACCTGTATAAAACAGCTATGTTTGATAGCTGTCAATCAGGGGAACAAACCTTCTACTTTCCATTTTCTCCTAGGGAGAGAAGAGGCCTGGGGTATAGAGAAGTCCCCAGAAATAAAGCCAAAATGGGGGTTCACTAGAGAAATAACTAGTTGATTATCAAAGCAGAAGAGTGTGATGGGGGTGGGGAAAGGAGGCTTTGGGTACTGAGGGCCGTGGGGTCTGGGGGCCCAGTTTGGTGGTCAAGTACTGTGGGAGGTGTCTGGGAAGGGCGGCGGGAGGCAGAGCTTTCAAGTTGTTTTTAAACTGGGTTGGGGGTGTTTAATATTAATAGTAACGACTGTGGCGGGAAGATAATAGGCCTTAGTCAGATTAGAAGGGGTAAGCGCTTATCATGGCTGCCGAAGACAAGCCTTTCACCTGCTCCTTTAATATCCCCCTTCTTCCCTCCCCCACAACCCCCTCCTACCAGCCTAGAACAAAAGCGGTATTATAGGCCAGGGTGTTTTCAGACTGCAGCCCCTGAACCCTCCCCCTCCTCCTCTGCCCTACTTCCCCCCCCCCCCCAGTGTGAATGAAGCTTTTTCCTCCCGCAGGAGATTAGCTCCGTTTGACAAGGCAGTGAACTTTGGGAGGGGTAAGTGGGTGTCTCCAGAGAGAAGCCATGATGAACTGAGTGAATGCTGCCAGGAAGAGACCTCGAGAGAACCCTAAAGACAGACAGAAACATGAAGTCATGGGTAGACAGGCAGAAAGAGCTTCAGGGTGGACCCTGAGACTGAGACACAAACACACATGCACTCATACATGTGTACCCACACACACACATTCATACACACCATGCATACACATGCACACGACACACACAAATATGTACACATATACATTCATGCTCACACACATACACACATGCATACAAACATACATTATGCACACAAGTAACACGCCTACATGCACACACACATGCAACACACACCTACATGACGCCACATGCAACACACACGCCTATATGCACTCATATAGCTACACACATACATGCAACACACACCTACATGCACACGCACACAATATACACACACACACACACACACATACACACACACACACACCAGGTCAGAGAAGCAACATACAGGGAGACACAGACAACCACAAAGTAGAGAGGAAGAAAATGCATATACACTCCTGCCACTAAACAGATGGACCCAGAGAGAGACAAAAGCAGACACCATCAGAAGTGAGGGGGACAGAGATTTAAGGAGGAGATAACCAGGAGAGCTACACGCAGGCAAGAGCAAAGGAACTGAGGGAGCAGAAGGCAGCTGGAGAGACACCACAAGGAGCCGGAGACAAAAGAAGGATTGAAGGGATGTTGCAGAAAAACTCCCCAGCCTGCCCTTGACCTCCCAGGCCCTGCCTCTGCTGGCTCTGGCCTCCACCCTCATAGAATCAGGCTCTGGAACTGGTGACAGCGCAGCTTTGAGGACTGAGGGGAAGAGGGGGGTGGTCGGGGAGGGGTGGGGAAGGTCAGGCCAGATTGGGACACTGTCCTAGAATAAGTCAGGAAAAAAAAACACCTTGGGGAGTTACGTGTTACATGGCAAAGTGGCCTCCCCAGGGAGAATGTCCAATGGGTATAAGTAGGGATGTTGTGGCAGGCAGGGGCCTGCGCGAGGTCCTTTAGAGATGTACACATAAGGACCCGGCAGGGTGGGGAGGCACTCAGCTGGTAGACAGATTGTCTGGATTCTCAGCACTGCATAAAACTGGGCTTGGTTTATAGCCCCAGCCCTTGTGAGGTGGAGACAGAATTTGAGTGGGAATGTCCCCATATGCTCATGCATCTGCTGGCTTAGTTCCCAGTCAGTGACACCGTTTGTGGAGGTTCAGAAGGTATGTGACCTTGCTGGAGGAAGTGGGTCACTGGGAGCAGACTGAGAACCAGACAGCCTGTGCCGTGTTTAGGTAGTTCTCTCTACTTTGTGCTTGCTGTTCAAATATGAGCTCTCAGCATCCTGCTCCAGCCACTGTACCTGCTGCTTGCTGCCCGGCTTCTTCACCTTGTTGGACTCTTACTCTGGAATCATAAGCCAAAAAAACTCTTCCTTCTTTATGTTATCGTAGTCACCACAGCAGAGAAGTGCATACGTCCTTCGCAGGGGGTCAAATGCAACAAGCAGTGGGGGGCTGGAGAGGTGACTCAGCTATTAAAAGCACTGACCGTTCCAGAGGACCAGGATTCAATTCTTAGCATCCACATGGTGGCTCACAACTCTCTGTAATGCCAATTCTAGTGGACCCGGCACCCTCACACAGACTCACAGGCAGGCAAAACACCAATGCACATAAACTAAGAATAGTTACTTAAAAAATGCAGCAAGTAACAGTTGTGGAAGACTCCTCACACTCTATGGCTGGATGTGGAGAAGAAACAAGTGAGGTCTCCACGCTTGTCCCTATGTCCAAACACGTCAGTGATGCCACAGAAAGAGAGAGCAGGGCTGTTAGGTGTGAATCCCAACTCCACTTGCACAGGACTTCAGGTAAGGGGCCTATTACGTCTCACTGTGCTTTTCCATCTGGAAAGTGGGACTAGGCCCAGCCTCTCCCTTGAGGGTAGTTTCAAAACCCATATTAGGGTAAGGAGCTTGGGACCACCATGCGTTGGAGACCTGCGTTGTTTTAGTTTGAGGCCCTGTTCCGAAGTGTTTTCACATCTAATTGACTTCAGAGAACCCTTCCATTCCTAGACTGTTCAACACCCACCAAGGCTGTGGCTGAAAGAGACAGTTGGGGCTCACTCACCAGCCCCTCTTGCACTGTCTGTAAGCCATAGAGTTCCAGCTTCACAGTTTCCACAGTTGAGAAGGGGTGCCCAGCCTTTTGGGGTGGAGCTCATTTTCAGGCCCCTTTAGAGGTGTGTGTGCGCGCACGTGTGCATGTGCGTGTGTGCGTGCGTGCTGCTGGCAGAGAGCAGGGGAGGCAGGGGTGGGGTGGGAGGCACATGACCCAAAGCCGACTCTCCAGGAGGAAATCCTCCTTTGCTCTCCATGCTCTCCATTCCCCTCCGCCAGGAACTTCAAGCTACCAATGTGGTGCTCACTAGGCTGGGAGTTAGAAAATGAGGCCTGCTATGTGCCTGGCAAGCCCACATCACAAGAATGGGCTCCCTTAGTGAGGTCTGTTTATGAATTCCCTTTTCACCTTGGAGCTTCCAGCCTCATCCAGGAGAAATTGGGGCACCTTAGTGCCAAGGCTGGTGCAGATGAGCAGGTTCTCACCAGCGGCATAGGCACCAGGGCAAGCTAAGAAGTGAAGAGGGGAAGTGGGCATGGTGGTTCACATCTTACACTTCTGGCTTGTGGGAGGTAGAGGCAGGGGGATTAGGAGTTCAAGGCCAGCCTGGACTACACGAGAAAAAATAATCTCAAATCAGGAATCTCAAGTAACAACAATAAGAAGCTAAAAAATAAGAGAGATCCCAGGAAGCAGAGGCAGGGAACCCCACAGGTTTGAGGCCAGCCTGGTCTACATAGCGAGTTACAGGCCATTATGAACAACATGAAGCTATCTTAAAGGGGGAAAGGGGACAATGAGGTGGATCAGAAGGAAAGGTGCTGTGGCCCAAGTCTGATGACCTGAGTTCCATCCTTGGAACCTACATAAAGTGGAGTGACAGAATCGATGGCCTCCATGCCCACACGTGCACCCCAACAAGCATGGCCACCCACCTCCCGTCAATAATAATAAACATTTTTTGAGGCAGGGTGTAGAAGGAGCAGCGGGTATCACTATGTAACTCTGGCTGGTGACTTCTGTCGCCACATAGATGAGGCTGGCCTGGAACTTACAAAGATCCTCCTGCTTCTTCCTCCTGATTGCTGGGATTAAAGGTGTGCACAACTATCCAGCAAAAAATAAAATGATGAAGGGAGAATCTGGCTCCAGAGGACAGGATATGAAGCTGGGGCCAGGGATACCAGTAGGGGCAGGCTGATCTGCTGCAAGCCCTTAATCCCAGCACTCAGGAGGCAGAGGCAGTTGGATCTCTGTGAGTTCAAGGCCAGCCTGGTCTACAAAGTGAGTTCCAGGGCAACTGAAGGTGTTATACAAAGAAACACTGTCTTGAAAAACCAAAAAAATAAGAAACAAGAAGAAGAAGAAGAAGAAGAGGAGGAGGAGGAGGAGGAGGAGGAGGAGGAGGAGGAAGAAGAAGAAGAGAAGAAGAAGAAGAAGAAGAAGAAGAAGAAGAAGAAGAAGAAGAAGAAGAAGAAGAAGCAGCAGCAGCAGCAGCAGCAGCAGCAGCAGCAGCAGCAGCAGCAGCAGCAGCAGCAGCAGCAGCAGCAGCAGCAGCATAGCATTGCCATGGTTTCCTGAGGGCTGGCAATGGTTGTGGGAGAAGAGGTTAAGTATGGTTCTAGCATTTTAGCCTGAGTACCTGCAAGACTGCACTTCCTTCCAGAGTGAAGGAAAAAGACTGTAGAAGGAGCATGCTGGGGGGCAGTCTAGAAGGAGGTGGCTGGTTACCAGGTCCAGTGAGCACCACGAGGCACTCTGGCCACCAGGGAAATCCGTAAGGCTGCCCTGTGTATATCTAAGATGGTCAGCCATGGGAATTGGCTCTGATTGTGATTTTGACTGTAATGACAGGAGAAGTGGTTTAGTGGGTAGAGTGCTCACTTACTGTGCACAGACTCCTGGGTTTGATTTCCAGCATTACCGGTACTGAAGTGGAGGCAGGAGGATCCAAAGGCCATCCTCAGCTATCTAGTGAATTTGAGGCTAGCCCAGGATCCATGAGATCTTGCCCCACCTCCTTCACCTTCCACCCCCAAGGAAATACCATCACAACAAGCTGTTAATTTAAATGTGATTTATCTCGATGGCTGAGGTTATGGTCCTTCACTTCCGTTAAGCATCTTCCTGGGGCCAAGGCCTGTTGTTGATGTCCATGACTCCCAGATATTCTCTTTGAACAGACCTGAGCTAATAGGGACATGAGCTGAGGAGAGAGAACTCAGGGAGCACCTTGGACAGGAAATGTGTGGATATGCCCATTGCTGGTTGACCAGAAGCACCAGGAGAGTGTACACCTGCCAGCCCCAGCCCACCCGCCCATGATGGATGACCTCTGTCTCTCGTTTTATTAAACTCACACCCTGGTTCAGCCCTGGATTTGCAAACAGCTTAATAAGCATTTGGAAGGGATGGGGAGGCAGAGGCCTGGATTTCAAGGGGGTTACCAAGACCCAGACAGGAAGCTGCCTTTGCCCTGAGTGAGCTCCAGAAGGGAGTCAGGTGGGCGAGTGGTGGGGGAGGGAGTAATTGGTTTCATAGAGGCCCTTGTGGCTTAGAGATGAGGACCACAGGCCTTTGCTGCAAGCCCTCTCTGGCACCACTGGTCACCCACCAGGGAATGTCCTGGTCCCTGCTGGGGCAAAGCAGGACTCAGTCAGGCTGACAAAGAGTGGATGCTGGGACCAGGGATTGTCCCTGCTAAGTGGGGGCTCTGTCCTGAAGAGGGCAATGGACACTAAACAGGTCTGCCCTCCCGACTGCCTCCCTCCATGTCTCACATGACCTGTGCGCACATTCGTGGGGAGGCCAGAGTCCCACACCCTGGTAAACAGGTGTCTATCTGTCTTGATCGATTTCCACCTTACTTTTTGAGGCAGGGTCTGTCACTGAATCCAGAGCTTAGGCTAGACTGGGCGGCTGGTCACCTCCCAGGATCCACCTGTCTCCACTTCCTCTAAAGTGCCCAGCTTTTTACGTGGGCTCTGGCCATCCAAGCTCTTGTTCTCATGTTTTTGCGCAATCAGTTTACCGGCTAAGAAAGAAAGAAAAGTAGGAGTTCTGGATCAGGTCCCTTCTAAGATTTAGCCGTGTCTTATGCAGCCCAGGCTGGCCTTGAACTTGATTTGTAGCCAAGGCTAGCTTTAAACTCTCAGTCCTCCTGCCTCAGCTTCCCAATGCTGGTATCACCGGTGCATGATGCCAAATCTGATGCCTTCTAACAATTTAATGTCTTTTGTGACTGGAAGATGGCTCAGACTGTGAGGTTCTTGCCACATAATCACCAGGACTAGAGTGTGATCTATCTACAGAACCAGAATAAAGAGCTAAGCGTGGTGGTGCACACTTGTAACCTTGGGGCTAGGGAAGCTCAGCAGGATTGGTGGTGGTGCACACTTGTAAGATCGGGGTTAGGGAGGCTCAGCAAGATTGCTGGGCCCCACTGGCCAGTTAGTGTAGATAAACCAAAAGGCACAGGCTAGATCCTAGGGAGAGATCCTGTCTAAACAAACAGACAGACAGACAGACAATAAGGTGGAGGGTCCAGTAAGACGCCTCAGGAGTGAAGTGCTGGCTGCACAAGCCTGGTGACCTGAATCCAATCCTCAGAACTCAAGTAAAGAGGGAAGGAGAGAATTGACTCCACAAAGATGTTCTCTTGACCTCCGTGTGAGTGTCCTGTCCCCGTCACGTACACAGACACAATAAATATAAAAAAATAAACCAAGCAAATGGAAGAACGTTTCAGAGATCTCTGGCTTGTGTATGAGCGCCCCTCCCCACACAGCTTACACGGGAGACTTTAGCCCTTTGCTAGCTTAGTGTGGTCCGTGGATTCACAGTGCATGGGCTCAGCTCCTGAGACCACCACTCTCTGGATGGGCCGGTCTTGGTCTCTTTTGCTCCGTCAGTTGGATGGCAACAGTTGTTTTCTCTACCCAATATGGTTGCCAGGCTGACTTCCTTAAAGAAGGAATTCATCCTGTGCAAGTGGCTTCCAACCAAACATTAGTGTCATCTGGCTTGTGATTACCCGTGGCAGAAAGACGTGGAGGATTCTAGAATGTTATAATTGGCTTTTTGTATTTTACCAAATACATGTATTTATGAATAATACCAGTGGCAAACCCTTTCTCCCCAGGAAATAAAATGGCTGACAGGAAGCTAGAGGCAGGCCACATTCTTAGCATACTGGATCAACCCAGCTGCAGGGGCTCCCACCCGTGTGCTCTGCACCCAGCTTCCCCCTTCTGTGGGCTCTGCTCCTGGTCCTCCCTGCCTGTGTCCCCTGAGTCGGGTCTGCTGATCCTGGCCCAGGCCAGAGCTTCTCTTGCCCAGCTGCAGGAGCCAGGCACGGGAGTCCCAGCTCAGAGCTGGGCTGGGCTAGGGGCCAGCTCCACATCTGGCATCCATTACCAACGGTGGCTGCCGAATGGACTCCTCTGCCTGCCACTCACCTATCTGCTGGGGTGACAGAGGAGATGTGGAAAAGGTTTTCACAGCTGGAATAAATTGAGGGGAAGTGGAGGGGGAGGGTCACAAAGAGACAAAAAACAACATTGAACTCAAGACAGAAAGAAAAGACAGTATTTGAGGAGGTAATGAAGAAAATGTGTGTGTGTTCGTGCACCCGGGTGTGCATGTGTCTGGGGAAGGTGTGAGTGTGCGCCTGTGTTTGCAAATCAATGTGTCTGGAAAGTGCGAATGCAAGTAGACTTGTTTATGTATCTGTGTGTGGTACTTATGAACATGGGCACCTGTGTGTTTGTGTGTGTGCAGTAACTGTATGTATGTATGTGTCTGGGATAAATGTGCATGTAGTTAAGTGTATGTATGTGTCTGGGATAAGTGTGCTTGTGTGTGTGTGTGTGTGTGTGTGTGTGTGTGTGTGTGTAGGCAAATCAGTCATGGGCCTTTATTTTCTGTTGCTTGTATTTTATTTGGGGTTCTTCCTACACAGACTGAGTCCAGGCAGGAGTCTGTTTCTGATCTAGGGACAGCCACCTTTGAGAAAGGAGAAAAGGGTTGTGGGAAGGGAATAGGGAAAGAAGGGAGATGCTAGAGGGTGCTAGGCATGATGGGAGATGCTAGGCATGATGGGAGATGCTAGGCATGATGGGAGATGTTAGGCATGAGGGTGCTCACCTTCCATCCTAGCATCTGGAGGCAGAGGCAGGCAGATCTCTGAGTCTGAGGCCAGCCTGGTCTACAATAGCGAGTTCCAGGCCAGCCAGGGCTAAGCAGTGAAACCCTGTCTCAAAAGAAGTGTATGGGGTGGGGGAAGATGGGAAAGAAAAAGAAAGGCAACAATAGAAAAATCTGGACTTCAAAACAGAAAAGATTGTGTCCCAAAGCTCCAGCAGCCTTGCCTTCAGCTCGCCACCTGGTGCCTGCTCCCTCCCTCCTGTCTCCCTTAGTGCCACACCTCAGAAGCCAGGCAGCAGAAATTCCCCTCCTCCCCCATCTGCTCCTCATTGACAGGACAGAACTTTCAATTGCCTGCTCATTAGTCACCAAGATTTTTCCCCTTGGAGTCCCTCCCCCTGCTCCTCTGCTTCCCCTGAGCCAGGGTACAAGGGTCTCCGCCTCCCACCAGGCCCTTGTCTGCAACAAACTGCTCAGTCGTAACCTCATCAGACCCAGAGGAGCTGGGAGTGGAGACGCCCTCGGAGGCCTCTGAAGTGTGTTTGAGGGGCCTCTGACTGTGAGCAACCCACTTTAGGCGGTGGCTGCCCCCTCATAATATTAGCCCTGTTGAGTTCATAAAAGCCCCCTCTAGTGTTACAGCGTTTGAGAGACTATTAAGTTTTAAGGCTCTGGACCTCCGGGGAGGAGGCACCATGTCATCGGTGAGGCAGTCAGGGCGACTAACTGACTGATATGGCCTCAGGAGGACTGTACAGGCTACAGGGGCAGTGGAGAGAGTAGGGACCAGCCTTAGGGTCAGGAGCTCTCAAACATCACAAGTTCACAGGGCAGGAAAGAGACTGCTCCCGTGAAGCACTGGGCTAGGGGACTCTCTTGAATGTGTGTGTGGCTGGGGTAGGAAGGGCAATGTCAAGCCAGGAGTTTCTTCTCAGGGGCCATTCTCTGTTTTTTCCTGTCCTAAGGCCGAAGATTCCACCAGCCTGGGTGGAACTGAGGCCCCGGGATCTGCCTGCACCTGTCAGCAGCCAGATGTGCGCCATTAATATGGCATAGAGTGAAAAAGGGACGCACACTTGATGGCTGTGTTCCATCCCTGGGACCCAGAGTAGAAGGAGAGATGGACTCTGGGGAGTTGTCCTGTGACCTCTACATGCATGCTGTGCCAATGTGGGGCTGCGTGTGTTGTGTGAGAGCACACACACACACACACACACACACACACACACACAATTTTCCTTCCTTCCTTCCTTCCTTCCTTCCTTCCTTCCTTCCTTCCTTTCTTCTTTCCTTCCTGTTTTGTTTTAAGATAGGGTTTCTCTGTGTAGCCCTGTCTAGCTGTCCTGGAACTCATTTTGTAGACCAGCTGGCCTCAAACTCACAGAGATCCACTTACCTCTGTCTCCGGAGTGCTGCATGTGCTACTACGGTCCAACTTTTTTTTAAAACTTTAGTGCATTGGTGTTTGGCCTGCATGTGTGTCTGTATGAGGGTGTCAGGTCCCCTAGAACTGGAATTACAGACAACTGTGAGCTGCCACATGGGTATTAGGAGTTGAACCGGGGTCTTTTGTAAGAGCAGTCAGCGCTCTTAACCCCTGAGCCATTTCTCTAGCTCCTCCCTCCCTCCCTCCCTCCCTCCCTCCCTCCCTCTCTCCCTCCCTCCCTCCCTCCCTCTCCCTTTTTTAAAGGCTTGGTGGTATGCACCTATGATCCCAGAACTGAGGAGGTGGAGACAAGAGGACCCATGCTGTTTGCTATTCATCCATCCAGCCTGGACAAGTTGCTCTAGGTGGAGTGAGAAACCCTGTTTCTTTCTTTTTTTTTTTTAAATATTTATTTATTATGTATACGATATTCTGTCCCCATGTGTGCCTGCAGGCCAGAAGAGGGCACCAGACTCCATTACAGATGGTTGTGAGCCACCATGTGGTTGCTGGGAATTGAACTCAGGACCTTTGGAAGAGCAGGCAATGCTCTTAACCACTGAGCCATCTCTCCAGCCCCAGAAACCCTGTTTCTAAAGGTAAGGTGGAGAGTGGCAGAGGAGCTACATGAGCTTCTGGCCTCGGTATGCATACGCATGTGCATATGTTCACATATGCATACACATCCCTCTTTACCTACAGAGAGAGAGAGAGAGAGGGAGAGAAAGCCAGAGAGAGAGAGGGAGAGAAAGCCAGAGAGAGAGAGGGGGAGAGAAAGCCAGAGAGAGAGGGGGGAGAGAAAGCCAGAGAGAGACGGAGAGGAGAGAATGAGGAGTCGAGACGAGAGATGAATAGAGGGAGCAGGGAGAGGTGAGAGGGCGAGGGAGGGAGTGGGAGTTCTGTTCGTGAGATTGAGGGGGAGGGAGGTGAGCTGAGAGCCGGGAGTGAGGGGAGGGAGAGGGCGAGGGCGAGGGAGGGACAGACAGACAGACAGACAGAGAGAGCTGGTTTCCTAGTTATTCTTAACATGAAGTACATGTTCTCATGGCTGGACCCTGTGGACCCCGTCCTTCCCCTCTGGACACATGGTGGCGTCTTCACTGACTGTGGAAACAGCACTTTGCACACAGCTAGCCAGTGGGAAGGACTCCATGCCTCTCAGTTACTGCTATGATTAGTATCTTGTCACCATCTTCCTGAGTGGAAGAAGACCTGCTTCAGCCAGCTCAAGAATATCTCCCCGAGAACGACCACCCAAAGGAGTCAGTACCACCCAGAGGTGACCTGGAGGAAGCTGGCGAATGCTACCTCACAACACTGTCCCTGAGTCTTTTTTTCCTAGGTCTTGTGACTTGGAGGTGACAGTAATAGCGATACCTTGCATTTATAGAGTGCTGTCTTTGGGATTCCAATTTAATTCGACAAATATTTGCTGTGTGCTGAGCATGTGAGGAGCCTTCAGATTGATTACTTTCTGCTAATAGGTAGACTGTCTCCCCTGGCCCCAGCCCCACCCCCACCCACCTACTTGCACACTAGCGTGACCACAGACACACACATACATGTGCATGCTGTCAGTGGCCCTTCCTCCAACCTCTGCCTTCAGAGATGCTATTGGCTCAAGTAAGATCACCTTGGACTCAGATCTCTGAGCTCCTGGAGCTGCTGACTTCTAGAGCCACCCTGCAAAGCCTTCTCAGGAAGCGTGGTCCCATGGGTCACAGAAAGGCAGGATCCTGGGTGGTATCATAAGGGCTTGGGAGCCACCAACCCCATTCAAATTCTTGCTCTGTTTTGACGTTTAGAGTCCCTGGACAAGCAACAGCCTTTCAGAGCCTCCGCTTTGTTGTCTGTACAGAAGTGGTGATGATGATGTCACGTCACAGGGTCACAGTGCTGAGCAAGGAGGACAGCATGGTAGTTGTCAGCAGGTGCTGGCTTGACGTGTAGGACTGGTTTCTGGTTGTGACAGTTCTCACGGATGGTAATTGAGCACTTCTGTCAGGAAACCCAGTGGAAATATGTGTCCCTTGGTGTCTCACCATCAGTCCTTGGGGCTAGCTGGCCATCCTTGAAGTTTGAAGGCTACCATCCTCCTGTGACTGTTTAGCAGATGAGGTCTCCACCCACAAAAAAACCACTTTCTTATCACTTCTTGTGTATGGATCGAGGATTCTGCATAGAGGGGGAGATTGGGGAGCACGATTGGGGAGCTCTGAGGTGGGGAGCCCAGGAGAGGGCTCTGCCCTGGAGGAGGAGGTCTGACACCAGGAGAAAGGGACCAGACCACTGCAGCTCTCGTTCTCTCCCTTATCACCCACCTCCTCTGGGTCTCTTGCTTCTACTGCTCAAGTTTACTTTAACTTTGTATGTGTGTTTCACCTGCATGCATGTTCATGAATCACACTCATGCAGTGCCTGGGGGACCAGAAGAGAGAGTTGGATCCTTTGACACAGGAGTTACAGACAGTTGTGAGGTGTCATGTGCATGCTGGGAGTCGAACCCAGGAAGTCTGGAAGAGCAGCCAATGCTCTTTTTTTTTCTTCCTGAGACAGGGTTTCTGGCTGACCTAAAACGCTTTGTAGACCAGGCTGGCCTTAAACTCACAGAAATCTGCCTGTCTCCCCCTCCCGAGTGTTGTGATTAAAGGTGTGTGCCACCACTGCCCGGCTCAGCCAGTGCTCTTAACCACTGAGTCGTCTCTCCAGACCCATTGCTCAAGTTTATTCAGAGTTCTTGCCCTCCGCCTGTCCTCCCTCCCTCCTCATTCATTCAGTCATGAATGAGATAGGGGCTCATGTTGCCCAGGGTGACCTCAGACTCCTAGGAAACTAGAAAGGGTTACCTTGAACTTCTGAGCCTCCACACCTGATATGCCACCAAACCCAGCTCATGAGGTGCTGGGGATCAAACTCAGGGTTTCATTAAAGCAATGGAAGCATTCTACCAACTGAGATAGAGATCTAGCCCTCTCCTGGTCCCATATCCATTTAACAACAATTGTGTGTGTGTGTGTGTGTATGTGTGTGTGTATGTGTGTGTGTGTTAGTGATTAAAAGCATTTGCTGTTCTTGCAGGGAATTGGGGTTTAGCTTCCAGTACCCACACGGCAGTTCACAATCATCTATAACTCCAGATCCAAGGGGTCTCCAAGGGGTCTGATATTTTCTGGCTTCCACAGGTACTACACACACAGTACATATATATATGCAAGAACTAATGTACATAAAATAAAAATGAATGAATCTAAATAATAATAACAACTTTGCAGGTTTTTGGTTTTGTGTTTTTTGTGGGTTTTTTTTGAGTCAGAATCTCTTTAAATTGCCTCGGTTGACCTTGAACTTGAGTTCCTCCCAGATACACATTCTAAACGCCACAGTTAGACAGGTGCCCTATGCTGGCATCAAGATGCTCACAGATCCCGATGGGCAGCACTGAAGAGCCTGTCTGTTCTAGTTAGGGTTGTCATTGCTGTGATGAAATGTTATGACCAAAAGTAATTTGGGGCAGGGCGGTGGTGGCTCACACCTTTAATCCAGCACTCGGGAGGCAGAGGCAGGTGGATATCTGAGTTTAAGGCCAGCCTGGTCTACACGGTGAGTTTCAGCACAGCCAAGGTCACAGAGAAAAACCCTGTCTGGAAAAACAACAAACAAAAACAAAAAATAAAAAAGCAAGTTAGGGGGAAAAGAGTTTATTTGGTTTACACTTCCACATCAGTCTATCATTGAAGGAAGTAAGGACAGGAACTCAAGCAGGACAGGAACCTGGAGGCAGGAGCTGATGCAGAGGCCATGGAGGGTGCTGCTCACTGGCTTGCTAGCAGTGTAAGAGTAAGCAGGCAAAGAACAAAAACTTCCTTCTTCCACGTCTGTACACTGCTAGCAGGTGTGACCCAGAGGGTGTGTCTTCAGCCTCAAGATCTGGATTAAAGGCATGTGTCTTCCTACCTCAAAGGTCCAGATTAGAAGTGTATCTACCTACTTCAGATTAAGCAAAAAATCCCTCATGGGTGTGCTCTTCATGTTTTGATTTAGTCAATACAAGATGTAGCCAAGTTGACAACCAAAAACGGCCATCACACTATCTAAAGCATAACTTCTTTTTTTCTTTCTTCCTACGTCTTCTTGATTTTTAACACAGTGTCTTATGTCTTACCTGTATGTGGTTTATGCATCACACTCATAACCGATACTGTGAGGGTCAGAAGAGGTCTTTGGGTCCCCTAGACCTGGAGTAAGAGACAGTTGTGAGCAACTATGTGGGTGCTGGGAACCGAGCCTAGGTCCTTTGCAAGAGCAGCCAGTGCTCTGTCAACTTTTTTTTAAAACAAGGTTTCCGTATGGATCCTTCGATAGCCTGGAACACATTATGTAGACTTGGCTGTCCTCAAACTCACAGACACCTGCTTCTTCTGCAATGCTGGGATTAAAGACATGAGCCATCACTTCTGACTGTAGCTGCTTTTCTCAACACTGAGCCATCTCTCCAGCCCCAGTCTTGAAGTCTTAAATACTCTTGTTTTACGCCTATAAGATACAGTCTGCTTAACATACCCTGCACACACATGAATGACTCTCGGTGTTCATGGTGACTAGGTGACCCATGCACACACATGAATGACTCTCGGTGTTCAGGTGACTAGGTGACCCACGCACACACATGCATAACTCTTGGTGTTCTTTGTGACTAGTTGACTCCCACTGAGTGCACCTGTGTAAACAATGTTCTGGTGAAGAACTCTTTCTTGGGCTTTGTGTTTTGGTTGTTGCTTTGTTTTGTTTGTTTGAGACAGGGTCTCACGTGGCCAGGTTGGTCTCAAACTCTCTGTGTAGCCAAGGCTGGCCTTGAACTCCTGACTCTTCTCCCTCTACCTTCTGAGCGTTGGGATTGTAGGTTTGCTCCATAACACTTGGCTCAAGCAAAAGAATCTTGAGTAGCATCTTGGAACGTTGCATGTTGCTTTGGTCACTATCTGTTGCCTCAGCAAGGGAGCCCTAGACAATACTAGCTTCTAACATTGCCAGTTTGTCTTGCCTGCTTTTGAACTCCCCATACATATACAGTTGGCAAGCTAGTTTGATACATATTTGGGAAATTCTTTGATATTGTTACACAAAGAGGTAGTGCTTCTTTAAGTATTGATTAATTGTGTGTGTGCACACGTGTGTGTGTGTGGTGTGTACATACACCAGCCATTGTGTGTGTGTGTGTGTGTGTGTGTGTGTGTGTGTAAGTCAGAGGGCAAATTTTCAGAAGTTGGGTTTGTCTTTACACCTTACTGAGGCAGGGTCTCTCTTGCTTCTGCCACCATGCTGTGTACTCCAGGCTTCCAGGTAATTCTCCTGTCCACCCCCCATCTTGCCACAGGAATCCTAGAATTACAGATGTGCACCACCACATCTGGCTTTTTGCCTGGCTTCTGGAGATTGATTCTGGTCATCAGACTTAATTGATGATCATCTTTAGGAGCTGAGCCGTCTCTTTCAGGGTGAATTATAACTCTTTCCTTTTTGGTATCTCATTGTACTGCAAACTTCATTGATCATTGCGTTCTGCCATTGACTTTTTCCAGATTTTTGCTATTATATATGACATGGCATGAACATTTGCCAATCTGTAGAGTTTCTGGGTCATAGGTTATGCATCTTCTCAGTTTTAGCGCTAATGCTAAGTGAGTCATACTAACTGTGGAGCCCCTGCATACTCCCTTAGTAGGACAGCAGGGCTTCACACCATCATCAAACACTTGGCTCTGTGTGGTAGTTTTGCAACATGGCTTTGATTTTTGCATTTCTCTCAATAACCAATAACATTGAAATTGAAACTTTCTGTCTCAATGAATGTATTTTAAGTGTGCAAATAATGGCTTTATTATGATCTTTAACTTTTTAAAATTATTTTATTTCATGTATATGAGAATAAATGTCTATTTTCCATGTGTGTATGTGTACCACTTATGTGTCTGGTGCCTACAGAGGTCAGAAGAAGGTTATGGATATGAACTGGGGTCCTCTGTAAAAGCAAAAAGTGCTCTTAACCTCTGAGTCCATCTCCCCTGCCTTGAGGAATTTTGTTGGGCAGATTATTTGAAGCAGAAACACCCTTAAACATGGGTTGTCACCTTGTGGTGGCATCCATATAGAAAGAGTGGAGGAAGGAAGCTTTGCTTTTTGCCTGCTTGCCCTTACTCTTGCTGGCAGCTCCACCCATTCTGTCGCTGCAGCATCCCTACTTTAGGATTCCAACATAGCCCGAAGACCAGCAGCTCTCCAGGATCCTCCAGGGCTTTGGTGCTAGATTGGGACCTCAGAGACATCCAGTCTTGTGGGCTGGGCACTTGACCACTGATTCTTGTCTCTCCAATGTGAGGCAGTCACGATTGGACTGCCTGAATCACATCCTGCAAGCCAACCTAGTCAATCCTCTTTGACATACGCATTAATTCTGTCATTTCATCCTGTTATGAGACCCTGACTAACACAACAGGCAAGCACTGTACTTCTCTATGAGCCACATTCCAGCTCATTCAAGTATTTTGTCTACCATTTTCTATTTCTTTTCTTTCTTTCTCTCTTCCTTCCTTCCCTCCCTCCTTTCTTTTTCTCTTCCTTCCTTCCTTCCTTCCTTTCCTCCCTCCCTCCCTCCCTCCCTCCCTCCCTCCCTCTCTCCTTTCTTTTTCTCTTTCTTCCTTCCTTCCCTCCCTCCCTCCCTCCCTCCCTCCCTCCCTCCCTCCCTCCTTCCTTCCTTCCTTCCTTCCTTTCTCTCTTTTTCTTTTTCTGGAACTCACTGTGTAGACCAGGCTGGCCTTGAACTCACAGAAGTCTGCCTCCCAAGTGCTGGGACTAAAGACTTGCACCACCACACCCATTGATAGATAGGATCTGTCTATCTCTCTGTCTGTCACCTGTCTCCTGGGTTCGAGTCCTTATTGGGTTTGTGGTTTACTAATACCATCTCCACCATCTGGTCTGTCTCCCCCACTTAAAGTATCTTTTGATGAAGAGAAGTTTTAATTGTCACGTTGGCCAACTTAGCAGCTCTGTCCTGTAATGCTTTTGTGTTTTCTTTAAAAACAGAACACAGAAGACGGTTGCCAGACCCAAAGCCTCACAGATATTCTCTGTTTCATCTTAAAAGTGCAACTGCTTCATTGTCCAGCTCAAAACTCCAATCCATCTGGAGTCTATGTTTGTGTATGCTGTGAGGTAGGGGTCAAGATTCATTTTTAAAATACGGGCTAGCACCATCTTGACCTCTGATCCCACCCACTCCGGATGAAAGACCTACTTTAATCTAGAAGGGCTTTTGTGTCCAAATGTATACTTTGACAGCTGAATTCAGGAGCAGCTTTGGGGCCTCCGAATAGGGGTCAGGGTGGCTCACTCAACATGGGAGGTCCTGAGCATGTGTGTGTGTCTCATCTCTTCCAGGGATATGGCTTTGAGAAGAGGGATGTTTGAGTTTAGGATGAAGGGTTTCTCCCATTTATCAGTTAGGACTGTGGTACCCACCAAACTAACAAGGTTCACAGAATCTTAACTCCGGGTCTCCTCCTGGGGTACCTGAGGCTGTCTCCTCTTAGACATGACCTGCAGAGTCACTCACCTTAGTTTTTCTACTCTGTACTGGCCACTGGTCAGTGAAGACTCAGCAATACACAAAACAGACAGCAGAGCCCTGGTGGTATATGCCTGGCATGGGATCCCAGCACTGAGAAGGTGGAGGCAACTGAGTCAGGAGTTCAAGGTCACCCTGGGCTGCCTGGCAAGTTGAGGGTCAACCTAAGCTTCATGAGAACTCGCCTATAAACACTGAAAAAAAGCTGGGCAATGTTGGCCCTACCTTTAATAGCAGCACTCAGGAGGCAGAGATGTTGGATCTCTGAGTTTGAGGCCAGCCTGATATATAGAGCAAGTTCCCAGACAGACGGGGCTACACAGAGAAACCCGGACTCAAAAACAAACAAACGGATGAACAGACAATGAAGGAACTATGAAGGAACACGATGGAGGAAAATAGAACAGCAAAAAGAATTACCTAGTGCCTGATGGCTAATTTCAAGTCAGGTGTCCAGGAGGGGGTGGGGGCATCATCGAGAAAGTGACAACTGATCAAAGTCTGAGAATTCAAGTATGGCATGTGGTGTGTGTGTGTGTGTGTGTGTGTCCCTAAGTATAAGAACCAGCAAATTCAGAATCCTGAAGGTGGTTACAGGGTATGGATGGCAGTGGCAACTCAGGGATGACATTTAGTTGCTGAGGACGTCTGTGTGCAGGAACTGTGGCTTGATGGCTTAGAGGTAGCCTGGCTTTTTTCTTACTCCTGCCCTCCACTCTCCTGCCAGAGCCTCCTACTGGCAAGGGAGCCACTGACAGGGGAACTGGGAGCAGTGGCCCCAGGGGAGGCACCTTGAAACAGAAAGGCTGCAGGACAGAAGAGAACTGGACTGGAGAGGACTTGCATGCTGTCCTGCGGTGGAGCCCCAGCGCTGCATAAGCTGGGTGTGGGGTTTACGCTGCAATCCCAACACAGAGGTGGAGGCAGGAGAGTCAGAAGTTCAGGGTCATCTGTACTACTCAGTAAGCTTGAGGCCAGTCTGGGATACCTGACTTGGGTGGGGGGAGTGTGTGTGTGTGTGTGTGTGTGTGTGTGTGTGTGTGTGTGTAGAGAAAGCCCTGGTGGGGCACACTGACTTGGACAGTTGCCACCTCCCAGTCTCGCTGAAGCCACTCACCTACAAGAACCCCAGCGAGCATTGGCGGAAGCAGGAGCTGCAGGATCTCTGCTGCAAATGACTATAAGACAGTAAAACCCTTTCGAAAATGCAGCCGAAGCTTCTCGCCCACGGACGTCCACATCTAACCTGTGACTAGCAGCAATTGTCACTGCTGGGGTCTACCCCCTAGGGAAAAGAGAGCACATCTCTACTCAGAGTCCCCGATGAAGGCTGTGGATGCGGCTCTGTGGGCTGAGCGATGTTCTAGTGTCAGAGCCCTGGGATTGATACCTCCTAGGACCACATACAACAGGCAGTGGAATGCACACTGTAATCCTGGCACTCTGGAGGAGAGGCAGAACATGAGAGCCTGTCTTAAAACAAAAGCAAACAAGACGGGGCTGGATACTGCTCAGTGGTAAAGTGGTTGATTAGCATGAGTGAGGAGGACCTACTAAGTTCACATGTGAGGACCTACTAAGCTCACATGTGAGGATCTGCTAGGTTCAGATGTGAGGACCTACTAAGTTCACATGTGAGGACCTACTAAGCTCACATGTGAGGACCTGCTAGGTTCAGATGTGAGGACCTGCTAGGTTCAGAAGCGAGGACCTACTAGGTTCAGATGTGAGGACCTGCTAGGTTCAGATGTGAGGACCTGCTAGGTTCAGATGTGAGGACCTACTAGGTTCAGATGTGAGGACCTGCTAGGTTCAGATGTGAGGACCTACTAAGTTCACATTTGAGGACCTACTAAGCTCACATGTGAGGACCTGCTAGGTTCAGATGAGAGGAACTACTAGGTTCAGAAAAGAGGACCTGCTTGGTTCAGATGTGAGGATCTAGGTTCAATCTCCAGCACTACAAACAAAACAAAACAAAACCCTCCCTAAAACAAAGCAAAATAAAACAATCCCCAACCAAACACCAACAAAAAAGCATTAAAGAAAAAAATTAAAAATTTATTAAAATTATATAAGCTTTAATTTTGTGTGTGTAAATGTAGGTTGAATAAAAAAAAAGGAATAAAAAGGGAAGGAAAGGACAGGACTGCTCCTGGTGTGGTGGAGGAGAAAGTTTGTTACAGATAAAAGGGGGAGGAGCACAGCCAGAGGCAGGGCCATCCGGGAGAGTCCTGAGTGGACATGACCAGGCTGAGCTGGGACGTGAGGAGCCAGGGTATAGAATGAGACCCTGTCTCAAAAAAGGAGAGGGGAGGGAGGAGGAGAAGAAGAAGAAAGGACTCTGCTGTGGCAGACTCGAACAGTGGAAACTCAGCTGCTGTGGTAGACTCACACACAGTGGAAACCCAGTCCAGGAGTGCAAGCCACTGCGTGACTGTCTCCATGGCTTCCCTGCTGGGTGAATCACCAAGATGCTTCACCAAGTGAAATAAGACCAGCTGCAAACAGAAGCACCTGAGGAGAAGCGTCCGCCTCACACCATCTGACTTGTGTAAGGATGGAGACAAGGAGATTTAATCTATGGTCAGAAGAGGGTTTTTTTTTTTCCTTGTGCTGCAGATGCACACATTTAATCCCAGCACTTGGGAGGTAGAGGCAGACGGATCTCTGTGAGTTCAAGGCCAGCCTGGTCTACAGGTGAGTTCCAACACAACTAAGAATGTTACACAGAGAAACCCTGTAATGAAAAACAAACAAAATATAAAAAAAACAAGTTTGTCTAGGGGTAGAGGGGTGAAGGGAAGGGGTGGTCTTCTCTGAGAAACCCACACTCCTACTGTTGGGGTGTACTTTGATTTTTCTCCCTGAGTGCTTTTCTATTATATCTTTTATGAATTTATTCATTAATTTTATTTTATGTGCTATGAGTGTTTTTCCTGCATGTGTGTGTATGTGCCATATATGTGATGTGTACTTCTTGCAGAGGCCAGGAGGGGGCATTAGATTCCCCCTGGAACTGGAGTTACAGAAAGTTGTGTGTTGTGGGATAATCTTTTTGTACACTGCAAAGATGTGTCTTTGCCTAAATTGCCTTCTGATTGGTTTAATAAAGAACTGAATGGCCGGTAGCTAGGAAGGAGAGGATAGGCGGGACTTCCAGAGAGAGGGAGGAACTCTGGGAAGAAGAGAGGTGGAAGACGCCAGCGAGATGTGGAGCAAGTCAGACGTACAGAGCGGGAGAGGTAGAAGCCATGGTAGAATGTAGATGAATAGAACCAGGTTATTTAAGTTATAATAGCTAGTTGGGAAGAAGCCTGAGCTAAAGACCAAGCTTTCCTAATTATGACATTATTTGGGGGTTGGTGTCTGACTAGAAAGTCTGACTACACTTGGGAGCCTTAACCAACAAATCATCTCTCCAGCCCCTTTCTGTTTTGAATAAATTCTCCAACCCTGCTTTATGCTGGCTAATCCTGTGATAAAGCCACGGACCTGAGTTGAAGTCCCTAAAAGGTTAAGGGACTCTTTTGGGTCGCTGAGGGTGACTTTGTAGCTCTGTCCGTGTCCCCTCACAGATGGCAGGAAGTGAGGAAGCAGAGGTCCGATATAAGGCGGAGTCTTGAGTGACTGACAGCAGGGCCTGCTGAAGAGCTGACTAATGCAGCCCCCAGGGCATCCCCATGCCTGGCTCGGCCCCACTGCCTCTCCAGCCACATTGCAATAATTGGGATCCAGTCAAACCAGTCCACCCGACCGACAGTTCACAAAGCCCAGTGTTCCCTCTCGCCCCGCATGTCTAACTTTAGGTGTGGGAGTCCCTGCCATTCTACTTCTTACTAAATGGCGAAGGTGTTCTGCTGTCTTGGTCCACACCAGCCAAACTTCTCCCACAAAAGTTGGGGAAGGAGGAGGGCCAGACAAGCTTAGCAGTGACAGAAGAGGAAAGCCTTGGCTAGTGAGACGGCTCGGCAGGTAAAGGCACATGTCACCAAGCCCGAGGACCTGAACTGGATCTCCAGGATTCACATGGAAGAGAGAATCAGATCTCAAACGCTGTCCACTGACGTCTATAAGGGTGCTATGGTAGAAACACCACACACACACACACACACACACACACACACACACACACACACCTTTCTCTGTCCCCCTCCCTCTCTCAATAACCAACCAACCAACCAAACAAGTAAATGTAATTAAGACAATAAAAGTAAATAAAGCTACCTCTGCTTGGGCTTCAGGAGGCCCCAGTGTGAGCTCCCTCTGCTGAGCTGCAACCCTGCTCCTCTTCCCATTGTGAAACACTAAACTCAGGAGCCCTACCGGGTTAATTTTACACAGGCATTGCATGTCCTTCCTCTGTCTGTGGGTTAAGAATCTTGTGTTGAACACGGACTCAGTGCTTGGGAGCACCTACCCAGTGAAAGAGTGAGTGAAAACGAGTCAGTCAATACCAGTGACGTTGTGGAAACATCAACTTCCAGGCTTAGTTTCAGCCCTAAGCTAGAAGCTGGAGTGGAGGGAGATGGAAAGGGCCAGGCAGTCACTAGAGGACTGTCGACTGCCAGGCGTGGTGGCTCACCCCTGTAGTCTCAACACTTGGAAGGCAGGAGGATGCTCAGAAATTCAAGGTCATCTTCACATACCTAAGGAGTTTGAGGCTAGCCTGTGTGATGTGAGACTCTAAAGGAAAATCTAAAAACATAACCTACTCGTGGGGTCACAGGCAGAAAAGCAGTGACAGCCTGTAGTGATGAGGCGAGCAGGTCTGCTTTTCATCCCGCCCGGATCCCACATGGCTAGTTTTACACCCGAAATAACAATGCACAAATTGTATTCATTTAAACACTGCCTGGCCCATTAGTTCTAGCCTCTTATTGGCTAATTCTCACATCTTGATTAACCCATTTCTAATAATGTGTGGAGCACCACGAGGTTGTGGCTTACCGGGAAAGATTCAGCATGTCTGACCTGGCAGGTGGCTCCGTGGCGTCTGTCCCAGAGAGCAGAGGCATGGCATCTGCTTCATGGGGGTTGCCTCACTTCCCTTCTTCCCAACATTCTGTTCTGTCTACTCCACCCAACTATGTTCTGACCTATCAGGCCAAGCAGTTTCTTTATTAATTAACCAATGAAACAACAGATAGATAGAAACACTCCTACATCAACAGCCCTGACTTTATCTCATATTTTTTGGTCCATATAATTGCTAAGTGTTGCTTTGGAGGAACCACTCCTTAGCCCACATATGCATATTTCATAGTTCAGGAACACAGGTCAGCAGTGAACGTCTGTGGAGTGTAATCCCAAGAATCCTTTACGTTCTGAAATCACGTTGTGCTCTGAATGGTGCCAGTTTCCTCGTGTCTTCAAAATCTTACATGGAATCATAATTTCTGCAGCTTCTGCATAGGCTTTATTTCTTGTTTCAGTCACGTCAACCTTACAGGAAGCTGTAACTCCCATGGCCACAGTGAATGTGCCAGCAATATGAACTGGCAGACGCTTGGCCAGAAGACGACCTTCTGAGTTTCCCACCACGCGCTAGAACTCATGCCAGTGAACGTCCTCTTCCCTAGTGTCCTTCCCCTTTCTTGGAGAAAGGGAGATCACTGTGTATTTACAGTGGCAGAAAACTGTCGCCCACACAGCTGAGGCCTGCAGTGTGCCCTGCTCATCTTGGTCTTCATACTGTCGTGGATGGCAAATGCTGTCCACACAGTCCACATTTGAGAAATGTTTAAAGTCTGGTTGGAGGAGGCTGGAGAGATGGCTCAGTGGTTAAGAGCATTGCCTGCTCTTCCAAAGGTCCTGAGTTCAATTCCCAGCAACCACATGGTGGCTCACAACCATCTGTAATGAGGTCTGGTGCCCTGCAGACATACACACAGATGGAATATTATATATACAATAAAAAATTCTAAAAATATTTTTGAATTTGAAAAGCAAAACAAAACAGGGAAAAAGTCACTCTTTCAAAGGTGCCCCTCCCAATTCCACCCAAGGACTAAATGTGTAGCCCCCCCAAACTCCTCTCAAAGTTCATGTATTTGGGACTGGGGGGCCTCGGTGTGAGGAGCGCTTTGTTGCTCCTGCAGAGGACTCGGATTCAGTCCGTGGCACATACATGGTAGCTCACAGCCATTCGTAACTTCAGTTCCAGGAGATCCAATGCCTTCTTCTGGTCTATGTAGGCCCCAGACATGCATGTTGCGGATATACATACATACAGGCAAAATATCTGTCTTAGTTAGGGTTTCTGTTGCTCTGAAGAGACACCATGGTCTCATAGTGAAAGGAAGGAAAGCATTTTGTAGTGGTGGCTTACAGTTTTGAGGTTCAGCCCATTGTCACTGTGGCAGGGAGCATTGGCGGCATTCGGGCAGACGTGGTGCTGGCTACATCTTTGTCAGAAGGCGACAGGAAGTGGACTGTGTTAAGGGGTGGTGCCTTGAGCATATGTGAGACCTCAAAGTCTGCCCACTCAGTGACACACTTCCTGCAACAAGACCACACCTACTCCAGCATGCCACACCTCTTAATAGTGCCACTCTCAATTACATTCAAACTATCACAACATCCAGACACATGAAATGAACCTAAAAAAAAAAAAATTCAATAATCTTTGGAGGATTGACATTTCAGGGCCGAGGCTAAGGAACTGGTTTGTCCTGCTGCATATGGTGAGTACAGGAGAAGGCTTTGCTCAGGGACCAGTTTCCAGAGCTGTGCTGGTAGCCTGGAGCAGAGAGAGCTCAAATCCAGGGCAATGAGATGGGAGGCTTTTGGCTCAACACAAATGTTCCTCTCTGGAGAGGTAGAAAAAGGCACAGATTCCCAAGTCTAGTGCTGGGGTAATTTTATATGAGTTTTTACCTATTTCCATAGTCTGGTCCTGAATGAGCAAAGAGAGACTTTGAAAGAGGCCCGGGGAACTGCAGGACAGAGAAAGTGACCCTTGGGGACCACATGACTGCACATACCAGCTCCTATAGCAGGCAGAGAACCCCAGCAGGCTGAGGTGCTGGAGTCCAGGATGAAACCTTTGAGCAGATAAGACTGGGCTGGGAAGAAGGAGGAGGATCCCACAAGTCAATTGGGGAGTCTAACAGCTAGGGAGTGGGGAGATTTACACAGTTCTGAGCCTTCCTCCGGGGCCCAAGTCCTAACTCTAGCCACAGGATTATTTATCCTCCCTGTGTCTGAGAAGACAGAATTCAGAGCCTGCTCACGAGAACACACAAGGGAATGAGCTGGGGTGGTGACAGGCCATCCTTGCAGCCAGGCGGAGGGCCATGCCGACAGCCCACAGCCTACTCATAATCCCAATCCCTTCTGCAGCAACAGACAAGCCCCCAAGCTAGACTCAGGGTCCACTCTGCCGTTGCCTAAGGAACTGTGGGTTATTTTAAGGTTGTTTTCACATCCTTATCTCTCCCAACCCCAGCCAGCAAACAGTCAGACAGAAAAACAAACAGGCCAAGGCCCACGGGGGCTGTTCACAGGGAGAGGCCAACCCTGTTCTCCCTGTCCCAGGCTTAGATTCTTCCTTGTCACATTCCTCCAGGCAGGGTCAGAGGTCCCCTTCTGCCACTCTCTGACCCCTCCTCTTTTCTGGAAAACGCCTTCCCCTAGTCTAGGAAATTCCTTGGTAGAGTTTCAGCTAAAATGAGATTAGGCCTTTGCTGACCAAGGGAACCCCAGCATTCTGGGCTGAGTCTGCCATCCTGGCCATTTGGATCAGGAATGCCTATGGTTAGGTTTTTGTTGTTTTTTGGCCACGTGGTGATTTGAGACCTGTCAGTGAGCCCTAGGGAAATGCCCAATTCCTATCTGTACAGACCTGGGAACCCCACAAACAGTGGGAAGAACTAAGCCCAGATTCTAGGGAACCCCGAAAGAGGGTCTGCTGTGGGGTCCAGCGCAGTTGGAGGGCACAGCCGTTGTGCTCCCTTGTCTGCTCAATGACTGGCCATTGTGGTCCTAGTTCCAGTGGTAACAGGCCAGCCTGACCTCCTGGGTGTGGGGTGGGGTTCCCTGTGGTGTGGATTCTGGTTGGGGGTAGGAGGGTGGTAGAGAGAGGATGCTGAAACAGAGCAAGCAGGAAACCTGGGGGCTCTTAACAGTACAGATTCCAGTCACAGAAAATGGGAAGGACTGGGGAGACACCTCTCCTAGACAAGGGCTGCCGTCCATGTCTTCACTGAGGGGGAGGAGCCCCTGAAATGGTGGGACCTGAGTCGTGGGATTCTCTTCCAGTTATGGACAGCCCTGGTGGAAGTGGGGTGTGTTCTCAGCCAGGGAGCTGTGAGGCAGTTGTAGACCTGGTCCAACTGGCAAGGGTCCCCTCCTGTTTCCTACCTCTTGCCTTTTACCCACTATGGCTTCCATGCTCTTCCCTTACTCCCTGTCTGGGACTCCAGGTGCTAAGCAGGCCTTGCTCCCGTCTGACTTAGGTCAGGGCCTCAGGAGTTCTGGATCTGGGCATTTGTGCCCTGAGAGCAGTCACATAGCCAAGCAGCCCAGGGCACAATGAAGAGCTGACCCTAGGATTTATGGGCCAGCTCTGGTGTGAGGAATGGAGCCCTGCCCCCCCATCTGGCACCCCTGTATCTCTCTCTGCTCCCGCATTATCTCTCTTCTGCACTGCAGCAAAGACTCCTCTATTCTCTCTACAGGATGGAAATTCTTTGGACAGATTTTGAGGTGCAAGAGAGACCAATGAAGCCCATTAGACAATCAGTCAATCAATCTTCACCATCCAGCCTGGGAAGGACAAAACTCCAACCGAGACAAAGCTCACTAATTTGGAGAATTTGTGTATGTGTAATTGAAATTGAACAACTCTGCCCTACTCTGGAATTACAAAGTATCCTTCCTGGGACCATTTGGTGGCTTTTGTTTTCCTATGGAGGAGGGGCAGTAAGCAGTAAGCACTTTCTCACTCTCTGGGTGTTTTTTTTAACGCCTCTCCCCCACTTTATTTGAGACAGGCTTTCAGTGGAGTCTGGCTAGAATTTGATGTGTGTAGACCAGTCTTGCCAGGAACTCACTCTGTAAATCCTCCTGCCTCTGCCTCCCCAGTTCTGGGATTAAAGGCACTACATCAGACCAAAGTAGGCAAACTCTCATAACTTGATTAGCCCTGGGTAGGGCCTAGGGGTTAGTGAATGAATGGAAAGTGTGTCTCTCTGTGTGTGTCTGTGTGCGTCTGTGTGTGTGTGTGTGTGCGTCTGTGTGTGTGTTGTCTTCCTCTAGATCAGTAACTCTCTATTCCCAGCTTAAATGTGGCATGAAGGAGGGATGCTGTCCACTGCCCTAGGCCTAAAGTGTTAGCAGCCTGGGTTCTACCTGGCCCCAGAAGGATCCAGAGAGTCCAATAGTTACAACCCCTTTCCCCAAATTCTCCATCTTCCTGCCCAGCCTGATTGATATCCGCATGGGGTAGAAAGAGAGAGAGGTGACAAGTCTTGCTGCCTCCTGGGGCTCAGCAAGCTGCAAGAATGATCATGGTTGCTGACAGAGCAGCCATCCAGGTATCTAGAGGCTCCGTTCTGGACTTCCCTGGGATCTGCGTTGGACCCACTCATTCCTCTTGATGTGCAAAGCCAGCAGCATCTGCAGAAGCACTGTTCAAGGCCCACAGGCTTTGGATGGGCTCCTTATCTCAGTCCCTTGGCGGCCAGTTTCCCAATGCTACTCCTCCTCTCTGCTGTCTCCCTCCCAGCCCCTTTCCTCCAAGCCCTGGGCAGCAGAAATCTGTTCATCATTTCTCAGTAGTCTCTTGGTCTCACAGAGTGGCTAATCCCGTAGGTTGAGCAACAAGTGGGCTGTGATGCCCGGGAGATGGTGGGTTACCACTCCCTCTGTGTGTGCCAGACACAGGCCTCGAACGTCTGTGTGGATAGACCCACCTGCTCTCTTGCCCAGCCAGGCCTGGCATCCTAGGAGCCCAGGACGCAGAGATACACAGCATGGGGGAGCTCCCAGGCTCTCCAGGCTTGGCAAAGAGAATGTCTCCTCTTCTCCTAGTCAAGGTGAGCAGATGCTGGGGGTAGAATAGTGTCCTGAGTATGTCACTTAGGAGAGTGAGATACTTGCCTCCAACCTTCTCAGCCAAAGTGGGGTGTGTTTGAGGAATGCAGACTTAGGGTGGGGGTGCTCAGAGCCACTCGCCCCGTAGCACATGTGCCCACCAGTTCTGGTGTGTGTGTGTGTGTGTGTGTGTGTCTGGTTCTCGCTCAGGTGCATCCTGATTGCTGGGCCTTCTCTGTATCCTTCCCACCTCCTCGTCTCTCTGCCTGCCAGCCCTATCAGGCTCTTTGTCTGACTGTCTGTCCATCTCTGTCACCGATCTTCTTGCTCACTTGGGGTGTTTATTGAATTGTTTTTCTGCAAGCTACAGGGCAGGCTCTCCTGCCGTCCAACTCTGCCATCCACACTCTGCCCGTGTAATTTAAAGCTATAGTTAAATTATGACTTCTCCGGACCTGTTGTGGCGCCCACGCCTAAGCCTAATTAAATGATCACATCCATTCTGAAGGCGGCTCTCCTCTCCCCTCCAACGTTAATTACAACATAAGAGGCTTTAATGGCTCGCCTCACCTCCAGCTCCTGGAAAGAAAGGTCAGGCGATTAATTTTCATCATTAATCTTTTCCCAATGTGGACACTGTGCTGTCATCGGAGCCTATTAAACCCCCTTGGTCCCCCCTGCCTGCCTCCTTCATCCCCTCATCCCCTCCTCCCTGAGTGACTACAGAGAAGGAAAGTATTTCAAAACACCTGGTCTCTTTGCTTTCCTGGAGACAGCTTCTCTTCAAGGGCTTGGAGATAGGGGAGTCACCCCCTAGAAGACTGTGCATACTGAAGTGTTATGAATTTGGAATTAGGCTAGAGGGCCATGAGGCTGGGTCGGGGGTCTTCCGTCACTCCTGTGTGTGTGTTGGGGAAGGGGGAAGACCTGAAACTCATCTGTTCTTCTCTCGTCCTTATAGGAAAAGCTTTAAGGAACGTGTGGAACTCAAGAGTTCCCAGCTACAACTGGCTCGTTCATTCTGTGGTAGCCTAGATTTCTCTTCTTCCTTTTTTTTCTACTGTGACTTCAGCCCCCTCCAACGAAGGAAGAATGTAGATTTCTGCAGTCACAAGAGGCTGAGCCAAGGCCACTGTCTCTGGAGATACCAGCTCTACCAGACTCACCACTTAGGAGCCTGGGTTCTCTCTCCAGCTTGGATGGCAGTCCTGGGCATACAGGGAGAAAGATTCATAGGGATAAGCAATAGAGGTGTAACACACAAGAAAAAGTCTGCCGGTGCACGAGCCCGAGAACCCAAGGAGGGTTTCAGGACAACCAGGGGCTATAACTTCCCACCATGCTGCACCTCAGCAGTAGAATGAGGAAGACCGTAGTCACTAGACCCCTTAAAGACAGCTTTTGTTCCAGACCCCAAATTTATTTGATTTCAAATTCTAGTGCAAACTCAGCCTGTGCTGTAGGCCTGTAATCCCCGCTACTCGGGAGTTCATGTGTCCCTTCCCCTCATCCTCCTTCCTTCTGCTTTGTCCCGCCCCTGCTCAGCCTCTGGCCTTGGCTGGTGACTCAGGCCTGTAAGTCTAGTTACTCTAGAAGCTGGAAGACAGACAGTGTTAGGTCCACTTGCCACAGAGTGGAGTCAACACCAACACTGGGCGATTTAGCTTCAAAATAAAAAAAAAAAAATAAGGGTGGAGGTGGCTGGGAAGATGACTCAGTCGGTAAAGGGTTTGGGGTGAGGGTTTGAATTTGGATCCTAGAATATGCAAAAAAGCTGGTGGTGCATGCCTTAGTAACCCCATCACTGCAGAGACAGGAGGATTCCTCAGACTTGTTGGTCAGACATTCTACCCAACTGGTGAGCCCTAAGTTCAGTGAGGGACTCTGCTTCAAAGGCATTCGGTGAATAACAAGGGGGGGGGGCACACCAGCAGTTGACCACATACGTGACCCACAAGGACACACAGAGATAAGGGCCTGAGATGTCACTCAGTGGTTGCCAGTCTACGTCATGCATGGTGCCCTACAACATCAAAATGGAGGAGTGTAGTTAAAGAGACACTTTCCAGGAAGTAGAGGGGTGTGGCTTGGCCAGGAAGTGCTAGCACGCCAGACCAGGAAGTGGCATGGGTCTGCAGGTGTGAGATAGATCGAGACACATGACTGCTCCACGCCTGCCCCCCTTCCTGCGCCGGCTCCGAATATGGCCCACTCTTAAGATAGGCAGGGCCCTTGTCAGTCAAAGTCAGTCAGTGAACTGGGGCAGGCTGCAAGTGATGAAGACAGTTCTTAAAATGGTCTGAAAAGCCCTATGGTGACCCGAAATGTCTGTACCCATGGGCACTGGATCAGGAAGCCCCTGAGAGAAGCATGCCACGACCCCACCCTCAAATCCACCGCGCCCCTATCCCCAAAACCTAGATTCTCCTGGCCTCTGCCCTGAATGGGTATCTGAATACTCCTGTGGCCCAGAATGGATCTCCCCACCCACAGTCCGCCCTCCTCTGTGCCCCCTACACCACTCCAAGGACATTGGGGACATCACGTCTACAGAGCCCTGCATGGCGGGTAATAATAATTAATAACCATTAGGAACAATAAGACCAGTGCCCACTCAGCCCGATGTGCGGCTTTGGCTTTTTTCTTTCTTCTTTTTTTGATTTGACTTTGAAGAAAGTGACTTTTTTTTTTTAAGTAAAAGCTGGATTGAGTTCTTCCTTGGCCCCCTCCCCCTCCTGCTGCCCCCTTCCCTTCCGTGCTCCTCCTTCCATCTTGTCCCCCTCCCCATTTTTCTCTTTCCCTTTTTTCTTTTTCTTTTAATACTCTGCGTTCTATCATGCAAATCCCCTTTCAAATTATGAGAGTATTAGAGCCATCAACGGTAATGTCACCGCCACAAAATGAGAGTGGGGACTTAAGCACCTAACGAACAATGAAATGTGCGAGCCCTGGGACAGGACAATTAAGAACTGGGCTTAGCCAGCCAGGGAAATTTATTGCTATCAAATCCATATTTCTATTTTCCCCCTGAACAGTAACCTATTTGAATATGATTAAAGGGTTTCATTACGGCAGAGAGAAAGGCCTGTGTCCCGCGGTTCCTTGTGAGCTCACAAACACGGACTCGGAGCTGATACTGTAGGGGAGACAGTGAGGAGAGGAGGTTGTAGAGGACGGGGGTGGGGGGAGAGTCCAGATGTTGAACACGGGGGCTTGGTTCTCAGTGAACGATGTGGGAACTAGAAGTTGGCAGAAGTGGGGTCCGAGAATCTCTCATGGTGGAGGGTTCCGTAGCAGATGGGAAAACTGAGGCAGTAGGTTGAACAAGTTGGTGGTGAGACACTTGGGTTGGATTGCTGAGTGGTAGATCCAGGCCTCGGAGGATCAAGATCCAGTCTGTCTCTCCCACCCGACTTCTCCCCCACTTTCCCCATCACTTCTGCGCTAAGTGCTGCAGATCCACTCTAGAAACAGGCCACATCAGGGAAGACAGGCTACTTCAGCCCGTGAGACGTGGACAGATGGTGCCGAGAACGGCTGGAGACTGTGAATGATGGGTGAGCTGCACCAGCTCAGAGTGAGTCATGGAGGGGCTCAGGAGGTGTGTGAACACGCATACATGCATGAACACACGCATGAGCACACACACACACACACACGCCCTCGCACACGCACTCACACACACAGAGGGTGTGTGTGTGCAGTAAAGACTTTGCGGACAGAAGTCTGCCTCTGAAAGACCCTGCCCAGGATTGCCTATTGCCCCTTCCCGCTTTGTCAGCTGTCCTCAAGCCCAGGAAAATCCCCATGGAAACCCTAATGCTCCTGTGAGCGTCTGTGTTATCTGAGTTGATAAAAACACTTCTCATTCCTCTTCTCAAACCCTCAGAACAACCTGCAACGTCAGGTAAAGGCACTGTCACCAAGTCTGTCAACCTGAGTTCGATCTCAGGGTCCCACATGGTGGAAGGAAAGAACTGATTTAATCAAGCTGTTTTCTGATCTCCATACATATGCTGTGGCATGTGCGTGCCTTCACCCCCTATGCAGGCACACACACATATGTATATATACAATATATACATATACATACATACAAATATATGCATATGTACATATATGTGCGCATATATATGCACATACATACATACAGAGAGAGAGAGAGAGAGAGAGAGAGAGAGAGAGATTCAATTAATAAGATCCTGAGAGCTCAAACAAGTCTGAAGGCACGCAGTTAGTGATAGAGCTGGGGTTTGAACCAGGATCTGATGTGCACCCCTGCTCACTGGAGTGTGACTTCTGCTGTGACTCACACTTGGGTGGAGCTGTTCACACCTCCTATTCCTCTCAGCCTCTTTCTCACTGCAGAGAAGATTAGTAGCCTTGACAAGTGGATCAGCTGTGGCGATCCTGGCTGTCTGGGGGACAGCTGTCTTGGGAGATCACCCTTGCACAGAGCACATATACACAGGAACAAACAGAGACTCCAAAAGCTAAGTGCAAAATGGCAAGGGACTGGAAGGGAGGAGGCTGCCATGATGCAGGAATGAGGCCAGGGTATGGGACCAAATGGCAGCCTGTGGAAGTTCCAGTGAACCTACATAGGAAGGAGACTCATGGGAGCTGGCGGCCAGGAAGGTCTGGCTGATGTTCTGAGGAAGGCCAACTGAATGTGTGACGGGAATCAGAAGCCAGGCTGATGTGTTCTTGAGTTTTCCTAACTTTGACATCCCCACCCCTGCTAGAGACAGAGTCTCATGCAGCCCAGGCTAGCCTCCAGCTGCTTATGTAGTACAGGCTGGGCTTGAACTGCTTCCTGCCTCTAGCTCCTGAGTGCTGGGTTTCCTGGTCTGCTCCTCTAGCCCTTGAGGTTGCATCAATCCCAAGACACTCTTCAAGTTAGACCAGTAGCAGAGACAGTCATGTTTCACCTGGTGTGAAGCTTGTTACTGACAGGAGGCTCTACTCTGTCCTGTTGGCTTGTTAGCTGGCTTGGCACTAAGAATAAGCACTGGTTTGGTGTTCAAGAAACGAGGGTACAGAGAGGGGCTGGTCAAGTTCAGGAGGAGATTGCTCGAATATTCTCATGATCCTTCATGAAGATTCCTTCCCGGCTTCTCACATCTCATGGCAGCGCTTCTTTCTTACCAGCAACCCTTCCCCACAAGAAAACCTTCCCCATCAGCAGACCTTCCCCATCAGGAACCCTTGACAATCAGCAAGCTTTCTCCACCACCAACGCTTCCCCATCAGCAACCCTTCCCAATCAGCAACCCTTCCCCACCAACAGCCCTTCCCCATCAGCAGTGATTCCCCATCAGCAGCCCTTCCCCATCAGCTATCCTCGCCCATCAACAGCCCTTCCCTTTCAGCAACCCTTAACAATCAGCAATCCTTTCCCCATCAGGAACCCTTGACAATCAGCAAGCTTTCCCCATCAGCAGCCCTTACCCATCAGCAACCCTTCCCCACCAACAGCCCTTCCCCATCAGCAGCCCTCCCCCATCAGCAACCCTTCCCCATCAGCAACCCTTCCCCATCAGCAGCCCTCCCCCATCAGCAACCCTTCCCCATCAGCAGCCCTCCCCCATCAGCAACCCACCCTCTTCAGTGCCCATCACATCCGTGCTCTTGTCTGTTATGCTTGCGTCCCCCATTCAAAAAACCCACCAGGCACTCTCTGGAATGTTCATAGTGCACAACAAAGAATAATGACCAGACATAGCCACCCTATAAGGGGTAGGGCAGATATTGTCCTCACTGGAGCTGGACTCTGGTTCTAGCCCTGGAGCAGGGTCCTGGGGCCCCCTGCTGGGCTGGTACTAATATTCTCTTGCTGACTCCCAGGGTAGCGGCTAAGATGGTGGTAAACTTGTCTTCAGCTGATGATGGGCAGTCCTTTGCCCCTCTGTTCAATCTCCTGTGAACGCCATCCATAAACCCATCTCCCCACTCCAGAGACAAGAGGATTACTGCCATTTGGAGGCCAGCTTGATCTACACTGTGAGACTCTATCTTAAAACAGCAACAACAGACAGGTGTGGTGGTGCATGCCTTTAATTCCAGTACTCAGCCCTCAGGAGGCAGAGGCAGGTGGATCTCCGTGAGTTTCAGGCCAACTTGGTTCATATATGGAGTTCCAGGCTAGCCAGGGCAGCTGAGTGAGATGCTGACTCCAAAACAAATACAGCACAGTAACAACAAAAGACTGAACTTTGAGCAAACGAAGGTCAGTCTCCCAGCTTCCCTGGGAACTGTCACATGCTCTGTCTCCATCTCTAAAGTCCTGACGAGTCCTAGCTTGTTGTCACATGTTTATATACTGTCGCAGAAGCCAAAGACTGTGGACTGCGACGTGCTGCTTGCTCCCACCCTGGCCTCTCTCTCTGGCAGGTGCGTGCCTCCTGCAGGGAAGGAGTGGCTGGATTCCTAGCTCTTCTCTGCTCCCTCCTCACCCCTTCCTTCACCTTCCTTCCCAGGGCTGTCAGTTTAACGGACAGGTATTTAATTGCAGCCTGGCAGGTGTCTGGAAATGCCAGCCTTGTAGTACAGCAGCGTGTGGAGTTCACTCTTAGGAGAGCAGCAGACGCTGAACCCTGCCACCTGCAGAGCAGCTTCCCCTCTGTGTCTTCTCACCAGACAAATGCAGGCGCCCCTAATGTTTTCCATTGTAACACAGCTGAACTTAGGGAGCTTGTAGAGGGCCAGAGAGCCTCCCCAAGTGCTGCCCAGGGTGGCTGGTTCCCAAGTGCTGGTGCCATCAATTCTGTCCTTGGCATGTGACGGATGCTTTTTAACTATTAAGAGCACGTAATAGCTAAGATGCACTGCTCCTGCAGCCCAGGGCAGACAGGCAGCTCTTGACTTCTCTAGCCTGCATGGGCTGCTGCTGTTCTATATCAGCCCCACACAGGATGTAGCCAGTAACAGTCTGCTCACTCTCAGCCTGGAGAGTAAGTGGATTAAACCCCTGGGACTAGCTCAGAGAGCTCCAGAATCACAGATACTGGGGCTGGGCATGGACCACAGCTCACTGTTATGCCATTCCCAGAAGGACTGGATACCCAGCCCCTCTATGAGTCTCGGGGAGGTCTCAGGGATTGCATTGGTATGGATGGGCATGCATTTGGACAGGATGATTTTAGCCAGGCATAACAGTGGCGCACGCCTTTAATCCCAGCACTCAGAAGGCAGGGGCAGGTGAATCTCTGAGTTTGAAGTCAGCCTGGTTGACATAGGGAGTTTCGGCACAGCCAGGGCTATACAGAGATACCCTGTCTCAACAAAACAAAACAAAAAACAAAAAGGAAAAAAAGAAAGGCAGTGCAATGGCTCGGGTAAAGGCTCTCACCACCAAGCCTTATGACCTGAGTTTGGTCTGCAGGACCCATGCGGCAAGAAGAGCAAACCGACTGCCACTTGTTGTCCTCTAAGCTCCTGCCTGTGTCACGCGCCTTCTCTCACATTCAGTGTGGAGACAGATAGAGCACATCAGCTGAGGAACTGGACAGCCCAGCTCAGGGAAAGAGCCCAAGAGACATCTCAGGCTAGGGGGTGCTAAGAAGGGGAAGACCACCACAGCTCCCTTCTAGTCATTCTCCTGCCCGCCAGTGTCTACTCCTCTTATCTACTTCTTTTCTTTTTTCTTTTTTGACACCTTCTTACCTGTCCCCAACCCCCAAGACCTCCACCTACCCACATACCCCAATGAGGCATCACGATTCCTAACGAAATGAAACCGCGGCAGATGAAATATATTACTATTAAATACTTAATTCTTCTAGTGAGCAGAGAGCAGGCAGTATGAATACGATTATTAAAGAAAATTACTTTGGCTGATCAGATATTTCTGCATGCTAATTTCTGACCCCTCTTCCCTCACTCTCGCTTCTTGTCCCTTAGAGACCAGGACAGATAAAATTCCATCACAAATAGCTGATTACCAAGGCTCACATTAAAAAATCACATTTTCCCTTGCCTCCCTCTTTCTCTGCTATCTTTTTTATGCTGATGTCCTTGCTTAGAGCAGGGGTAACCCTAGATAGCAGAGCTACGGGTTGGACATCAGGGAAGCCCTGTTCTTTTCTTTCTAACTGCGTATCTACTATTCCAACTGGTTCCCTAGATAGGAGCATCAGCTCAAGGGACTGCTCTCTGGTGTCTGATCACTGCCTCCTGCTTCAGTGTTCTGTGCCTAAGTACATGGTGGGACTGCCCACCAACCAAGATGGCTGACTGAGCACAGGGTGAAATCTCAGGGCCTCAAGAGTGAGCAGGAAGTGAAACAAGGCTCCACCCCAAGGGGAGGGACTTCCTTACCCTTCAGAGCTTTCTGATTAGAGAAGTTCTAGGTTTCCAGAAATTCAGAATTAGTTTGTTTCCGTGCCTTGGTTTTTTTTCCCATCTGCAAAATGGGACCCCACAGTGTGTACCTCATAAGATTATCATGAGAATTCATGAGTTAAAACGTGGATCCCAGAACACTGGCTGGCACTGGACAAGCACCATGGGGCGGGGTGGGGGGGCCTGCTATTACTAATGCTCTGTCTGCTTGTGAATGTTGTAGCTTCCCAAAGCTCCTTTCTTTCTTTCTTTCTTTCTTTCTTTCTTTCTTTCTTTCTTTCTTTCTTTCTTTCTTTCCGTCCGTCTTCCTTCCTTCCTTCTTTCTTTCTTTTTTTTTTTTTTGAGGCAGGATCTCCCTGACAGGCATGGAACCCACCATGTGGACCAGTCTAGTCTCATATGTACAGAGATTGGCCAAATGGCTAGGATTACAGATGTGTACCACTGAGTCACGATTTGACTAGGTTCATATGTGTGTGTGTGTGTGTGTGTGTGTGTGTGTGTGTATGCATGCTTGTTTGTTTTTTGAGACAGGGTTTCTCTGTGTAGCTCTGGTTGTCCTGGAATTTGCTCTGTAGACCAGACTGGCCTTGAACTCACAGAGATTTGCCTGCCTCTGCCTCCGAGGTGCTGGGATTAAAAGTGTGTGCCACCAACGCCCAGCTCATTATATATTCATTCATTCAATTGTTTGTCTATTGCACACATGTTTTGTGTGTATGTGTGTCTCAGTGCACTTGTGGAGGTTGGAGGACAGCCTTCCGGAGTCCCTCCTTCCATCACATGGTGTTGAACTCAGGTCGTCAGACTTGGTGGCAAGCATCTTTACCTGTTGAGCCATCTATCCAGCCTTTGACAAGTTTCTTAACGCCTCTTGGATTGTCTTCTGAACAATTCCTAAAACCCATTGGGAACCCTTTGTGAGTTCAGCTCACCAACACCAGCGCACTCTCTACAGTTCTGACAGTTGGTGAGGGTAGCGTGCTAAAAATATAGCCATTCCCACAACCCCAAAAACCTTCAATTTACCTGCTTTTATAAAAAGATGCTTTCTTAGGTGTCACCCAGAGGAAGGTATAATTACAACCTGGGAATGTTAATTCCTTTGCTCCTGGTACGCAGGATCTCTGCTCTGCGGGGCTCCTGTATTCCTCAGAGCCTTGGAATAGGAGATGGGCAGGCACCAGGAGGGGACCACGGTGGGAGGCATACCAAGGCCTGGAGCCTGCAGGGCACAATACAACTGGGTGAGACCTGGAGCAATCTCCTGTATGTCTGGGGCTGGATCAAGTGGTACCAGGGATAGAGACCCAGCCAGGCTGTGAAGAGGCCTGTTTCACAAAGGAACTTCATGCTTCATCAGTGGTATCCTGGTATCCTGCCAGCCCCCAGTTCACTTTCCTAATTTTTCCTGGGGTGGGAGAGGGGTGCTGGCCACAGTGTCCTTCCCTCTGGGTCACAATAGAGTGGCATGCCTTTGGGTATATGGGGAGCATCTCCTAGTAATCTACATGGTTGTCCCTTCCTAACATTTTCCTTGTAAACCCAGTGTCTGCATTAGAGTAAGCACCGGTTCACCTTGGCAGAATTCACAGTACAAATAAAAAAATAAAAAAATAAATCTTAGGTTGTTTATAGTGGCACACGTGTTTAATTCTAGCATTAGGGAACCGGAGACAGGAGGATCTCAAGTTCAAGTGAGTTCAAGACCAGCCTGGCCTACATAGTGAGTTCAGGACAGCCAGGACTTTGTAGAGACACTCTGTCTCAAAACAAACAAAACAAAACAAAAGATTGAACAAATGAACTTTGTGGAAACTAAGCTTCTAAAGAAGAAAGGACCCAGGTTAGAGAGGTGACTCAGAGAGTAAGAGTACTTGCTGCTCCTGCAAGGGACACAGTCCCCTCCCAGCACCCACATGGTGGCTCACAACCATCCATAACTTCAGTTGATGACTTCCTCTTCTGGTCTTCTCAGATACTGCACACACATGGTGCACAGACATACATGCAGGCTAACACTCACATCAAATAACATTAAATAAATCTTTACAAATGTATTATTATATTTTTCGAGACAGGGTTTCCCTGTAATTTCTAGAGCCTGTCCTGGAACTAGCTCTTGTAGACCAGGCTGGCCTCGAACTCAGAGATCCGCCTGCCTCTGCCTCCCGAGTGCTGGGATTAAAGGCGTGCGCCACCACCGCCCGGCTTCAAATGTATTATTTTATTTTTTGTACATAGATGTTTTGTTTGCATGTACGTCGGCACAACGGGTGCATACACAGTGCTGGAGGAGGCCAGAGGAGAGCACTGGATTCCCTGGCACTGGATTACAGATGGTTGAGAGCAACTATGTGGGTGCTTGGAATTGAACCTGGTGACCTATATTTCCAGTCCCAATAAAATAAATAACCTTTTAAAAAAGATCTATTTATTTATTATGTATACAGTATTCTGCCTGCATGTATGCCTGCAGGCCAGAAGATGGTACCAGATATCATTACAGATGGTTGTGAGCCAACATGTGGTCGCTAGGAATTGAATTCAAGACCTCCGGAACAGCAGTCTGTGCGCTTAACCTCAGAGCCATCTCTCCAGCCCCATGAAAAAAAAATCTTGAAAAGAATGAAGGATCTGAATCAAGCCAGAGAGACCTTGGGACTCACTCCCACCCTTTTCCCCTACCCTCAATCCCAGGTATCTCAGCATCTTGGGAGGGAGCTCAGAAAAGGGTTTCTGGAAGAGACGAATGGCCAGAATGGGCTGGGAGGACAGGGTAGAGAGTCTCTCTCAACAGATCCTGGTCTAAGAGGGAGAAGTTGAGGAGTGAGCTCTATTCTTCAGCCTGGCTCGGGTCAGGGTAGCATAGGTGATCCTGCAGGGTGGCCTAATGGTCCGGTGTGGGTGGCTATCTTGCCCCGCCTCCGCTGAGTGGAGGATCTTGGGAGCAGAGGTGGGGGTGGGCTCACTGACCCTCTGGGGAGCTGGCTGGCCTGAGATGCTGTGGAACACTGGTCCCGAGGCTGTATATACACAGGGCCTGGAATGTTTATTTTTCCTTATTGACTTTCTCCAAATAAACCCCTGGCCAGCAGAAAGGGCTCCCAGCAGCAGCTGTTTATCCAGTGTTTGTGATAAAGGGCCTTCTCCATAGCAACAGGTGGTAACGGTGCTGCTCTGGGGGGAAAACAAGAAAGAAGAAGGAGAGGGGAGAACAGAATGGAAGGAGGAGAGGAAAGGAGAGGGGAAGGGTCTGAACGAGGGAGGGAAAGAGAAAAGAAAGGTGGGAAAGAGACAGATCCATTAGAAGATGAGTGGGGGTGGAGGAGGGTAGCAGGGGTGGGGGTGGAGGAGGGTAGCAGGGGTGGGGGTGGAGGAGGGTAGCAGGGGTGGGTCTGGAGGAGGGTAGCAGAGGTGGGGGTGGAAGAGGGTAGCAGAGGTGGGGGTGGAGGAGGGTAGCAGGGGTGGGGGTGGAAGAGGGTAGCAGGGGTGGGGGTGGAGGAGGGTAGCAGGGGTGGAGGTGGGGAGGAGGGTAGCAGGGGTGGGGGTGGAGGAGGGTAGCAGGGGTGGGTCTGGAGGAGGGTAGCAGGGGTGGGGGTGGAGGAGGGTAGCAGGGGTGGGGGTGGAGGAGGGTAGCAGGGGTGGGGGTGGAGGAGGGTAGCAGGGGTGGAGGTGGAGGAGGGTGGCAGGGATGGGGGTGGAGGAGGATAGCAGGGGTGGAGTGTGGAGGAGGGTAGCAGAGGTGGGGGTGGAGGAAGGTAGCGGGGGGGGGGGGGGGGGGGGGTGGCCTCGAGGAAGTTGGAAAGTGAACAGAAGGAGCAGGGAAAAACCTAGAAGGAATGGAATAGTTTCTGTCCTCAGGGCAGCTTCTCTTTCTTTTTTTTTTTTTTTTTTTTTTTTTTTTTTTTTTTTTTTTTTTTTTTTTTTTTTTTTTTTTGGTTTTCGAGACAGGGTTTCCCTGTAGTTTCTAGAGCCTGTCCTGGAACTAGCTCTTGTAGACCAGGCTGGCCTCGAACTCAGAGATCCGCCTGCCTCTGCCTCCCGAGTGCTGGGATTAAAGGCGTGCGCCACCACCGCCCGGCCTAGCTTCTCTTTCTTAAAAGTATTTTTCTCTGCATTTATTCTTTGTGTGTGTTTTGTTGGCACAAGTGTACGTGCACCACATGCATGCCTGGCCTCTGTGGGGGTTAGTACAGGGTGTCGGGTACCCTGGAACTGGAATTACAGATGACTGTGAGCCACCATGTGGGTGCTGCAAACCCAACCTGCATACTTTGCAAGAGCAAAAAATGCTCTTAACAACCAAACCAGCTCTCCAGGCTCTAATGATTTATTTTATTTTTATTTATGTGTATATGTATATTTTCGTGTGCATGTGGGTGTCCAGGGAGACCAGAAGAGGGCATCTGGTCCCCTGGAGCTGCACTTGCTGGGGCCAGTGTCATCGCTGTCTTCTCAGGCTTCCACTTCTGGCCCTTACAGCTAGGGGAGACCACATCCCTGTTGCTGAAAGACACCAAGGCAGCAGTGTGCTCCCTTCCCAGCACCGGAGGGGGCACACACACATACAGAATAGCTTCAGTAAGCCCCTTACATTCATGCTCCACCCCAAAGCATAGAGTCCACTCCAAGCAAGTAGCCATCAGGGGAAATTGGATGTGAAGTCAAGGCCAGCTCCAGGACAGCCTCTGCCTTCCTGCTGCCGGCGTTGACATTCTCCATACTTCTTGGCTTGCAGATGTGTCTGGCCAGTATCCCATGGTTGGATGGCATTCCCCTGTGTTTTCGTAGAGGCAGCTGGACTGTTAGTTTCCGTTTTAGAAGGACACCAGCCCACATCCTGTCTGATTTCATCTTAACTCGATTACACCTGTGAAGATCTGATTTCTAAACCAGGTCACGCGAGCAGGTGTCAAGGATGGGACTGAAGATATCTTTGAGGCGATCCACTGTAACCATGGCAGGGGTGTCATCCTGTGAGCAGAGACAGCAGACAGCACACACTTCTGCCCTCCACCCGGCCCGGGCCTTTTGAGCAGAGGGGGTGTCCTTTTGAAGTAGGGAATGGAGGAGGACTTGGGATGAGGAGGGGATGGGAGTGTGGTGCCTGTGGTGGCCTTGAACACTCTTTTCTTCCCTCAGCGTCTCAGCTTTCTCCTCTACACCGGCAGTATCTCAGTCTCTGAGGATGAGGAGGGAGAATGATGGTGGGCCCAAAGCAGGCAAAACTTGAGGTTCGGCCCATTCTTGCTGTTTCCCACGAGCCTTGTTTTCTCCTCAGCAGCAAAGGAAACTCGCTTGGGAGTCCCCACGTGAACAGTGCCCACTCTTATTGGTTGTAGTTTATGTTCAAGAAGAGCATGAAGGGGCCCAGGTGTCAATGGGGGTGGGCATGTGGACATGGCAGTCTGTTCCAGAGACGTGGAGAAAGTGGGGGTGTTAGGAATCTACGAGCTGGACACAGCAGCCATGCCATCTTCTAGAGCACCGCGTGCTCACATGAGGACACTCAGTGGGAACAATGTGACAGAGTGAAAAGTGCACACACATGGGTTTCAGAGATACAGACACAAGTACACCTCACAGAGACACCTCTGACACAAACCACAGACACGCTTCATATGTGCCTGATACACACATACACTTCACACGCACACACACCTCATAGACACACCTCACACATGTGCATCTCATGTACCTTCCATACATACCACATACATATTCCACATATTCCTTATACACACACCGCTCACACTCACATCTCAAAGGGTTGACTTTCTCACACCGCCTCACACACCTCACACACGTGCACTGCACACAGACACACGCACATCATGTACACCCACTCTTCATCTCCCACACACCTCACACATACACCTCTCACCGTCTCTCACAGGCAGGCACCAACACAAGCTCCAAACCCTTGGAAACTCAGTTCTAATCCCTTTCCACCAAGAGTCTGCACAGTACAAAGCACATTTATTTGTTCACATACAAATCTTTCTTGAACTGTGTGTAGGGACTGCTCTAGTCCTTGGAGAACCCACAGGCCACAAACACCTCAGGTTACATTTTCATCGGGGAGACAGACAACAAGAAAAAACAAAAAGACAAGTCATGCTGTTCAGGAGAGGTAGTTTAGAGCTGTGGAGAGCCCGCAAAGGAAAGGGGGCGCGCGGGGGTGGGGGTGGGGGTGGGGGCGGGTTAAAACCGCTCCTCCCCCCAGCCAGTCCAGCGGAAGGGGCAGACGTTTGCCCGGGGGTTCCTGGACAGCTCCCCCGCAGTCAGCCCTCCCCCAGGATACGCAGCTCTCTCGGTGGTGCTGCGTGTCAGCTTCCTCGTTACTATTCTCATCCTCATTATAGAACTGTCCTCACGCTCGAGCACAACAAGCACGCAGCGCTGGCTGTTCCACGGCGCTGTGAGGAGACGGGCACGTTGCTGGAGCTGCTGGCGGTTACAGCCACTGGGAGGGAGGACGAGTTGACGCCTCGGGAGAGGTGGCGGGGGTAGGCCGCCTCTGCTGGGTGTCAGCTCTTCGTCTCCTCTCGGTCCTGTTAGGAGCCCTCCTCCTTGCTGATTGATTATGGCAGCTCATGCCAGTAACCAGCTCTTGGGTGAGGACTTCAGAGCCCAACCATGCCCTGTTCCTCCTCCGTCTTTGCAGCCAGGCACTTGCAACGTTGCCGAGTACTTAGTATGGGCTTTATAAAGGGTACTTAGTAGGTGCTCTATTAATACTACTCAAAAACTGTCCAGGATCCGAATAAAACTAGATATAGCGCCGGGAGTGTGCTTTACCGTCAGGTGTTTTTCTGGTATGGCCAAACTCTCGTTGCTAAAATGAAGTCGTCATAAATAAGCTGAGTTGTTTGCCGTTGCCCAGTCCTGTGGGTGGGATGAAGACAGAAAGATTGACAGACTGAATAAGAACCGTCCTCACTCTTGGCTCAACAGTCTTTGGCTCCCCACCATTATATGAACCTTTGTGTTCAGCTTACCCTCTTCCTTGGCTCTCCTGGGAAAGGCAAGAGTAGTTCCTGGTGACCATTGCCGTGGAGCAGAACAACCTTGACCGAGTCCCGGGACTTCCCACAGTCTCAGGGTCCTGGTGTGTAAAGTGAACTAGTCCTCATGGGCCTAGGTGAGGGCTGAATAGGCCGCCCTTCCCACAGCTCTCCACACAATGGCTGGCACCCGCTGCTCCGTGGATGTTGTTCATCTGTGAGGCAGGTGGGTGCCACGGGGTGGGGTGGGATGAAGGGAAACTGGTTGACCATCTTCCCCATGGTTGCTGGCCTTAGACTGGCTGGACAGAGTGGGGAAGGGGAGGGGCTGGAGGGTGGAGGGGTGGGGCCTTGAGGACGGGACTCAGGCTCCAGGAAAGGGATTGCTGCAAAGACTGGGGGAGAAGTGGCTAAAATGCAGCCTGGGGATGTGAGGAGCAGGAGGGCTATCAGGTTTTCTTTCTGTCCTAGTGATGAGCACAGGGGAGACAGCTAGAGAACAGAGCCCTCAAAGTTTCCAGCACATTCCTGCTAAAATTAGCCCCGTCTTGCGTGAGCAACTATATTTAAACCAGCGGCCTGTCAGAGACACTGTGTTGAGCCGAGGCACAAGCCAGCAGGTGGAGAGGGCCAGAGAGATGCGGGGGAACTGGTGGCCTGTAGGGCATGCACGAACTGTCCAAGGCCTGTGCCCACCTGACACTTGTTGGTGGGAAATTTCACCAGGCATGGGATTATGCAGGGGTAAACTCCCAGACAGGCTTCTGGGGCTCCCACCTCTAGTCCCAGTGTGCGGCAGAACCCAGATGGGGAAGATGCTACACACACAGACAAGGACACAGCCCTGTGCGGCTCAGGTGGGCAGGAAAAGAGCACTCTAGGTGGAGGGAGAGGAGGAGGGAACCAGAAAAAGAAGAAATGGGCAAGCATAGCTCACGTGCAGGAGACTAATTCAAGGGATGGCTGTGGTGCAAAGTGGTCTCCAGGAGACAGCAGCCTTTCAGAGAGCCCCTTGCCTTGGGACTATCATGCCTTTTGCTCTAAAGTGAGGGGAACACAAGTTGCCCCCTCACAGTCTTTTCCTGTCTGCTGCAGCCTCTCCAGGGAGAGAGAGTGTGTTCTCATAAGATGCTTCTACCTGAAGCCTGGGCCATTAAGTTTGATACCGAAAAGAGGATATTTTATTACCTAGGAATATATCTGCATCTCTTAGGGGGCCTAGCTCAGCTTCCACCATGGCTGCAGCCTCTTTAGATAATTCAAATTGCCTCTATTTGACCACGCCATTCTGAATAATCCCCACAAGAAAGCATTTTCCAATTGGCCTCTTTTCCCTTGCCTTGTTTTGTGTTTGTGCTTGTGTGCATGGATCTTGTGCTAGGAACAAGAAAGGTGACTCACAAAGGCCCCTCCTGCTGCTGTCTGAGAAGCAGGCTGCTCTGGTCCATTCTAGGGAGCCTTGCGTGTTTAGTTCTTCAGACTGACTTTACCAAATTCCGCTGGGCAAAGTCCCATGCCTTCTAACCAGCCCCAAAGCCTGATACAGCACCCAATGTGTGATCCACTGGAGGTGGTGTTCTGTAGCCACATCGGTTCTGTCCGCCCCTGGGCATGTTAGGGTCTCATCTTCCCGTCTTACGCTGTGGGCTTCTTCACTGTGGAGCAGAAGGCTGGTCCTAGCACTCCCCCTTGCCCATCAGCCCTGTATTCTAGTCTTGAAAGAAACAACTTTCCAGGACTGAGAAGGTAGTTCAGGTGTGTAAAGTGCTTGGTGTGTAAGTGTAAGGGCCTGAGCTCCATCCCTAAAACCCGAACTAGCAACAACAAAACAACACCCAAGTGGAGAGGCAGAGTATCCAGTAGACAGCATCTAGGAGGGATGCCTAGAGTCCACAGCCTAGCCATTCTAGTCTACTTCCTGAGCTGCAGGCCTGTGTGAGAGACCTTGTCTCTGGAAACAGGTGAATGGAGTCTGAGGAAGAACACCCGAGGTTTACCTCTGGCCTCCACATACATGAGCATGTGAGCATGAGCACACACACATACACACACACACACACACACACACACACACACTCACACCTTCCCTGAAAACCAACAAAGCCCAGAAGAAATCCGTGTGAATGCTTCGAGAGGTCCCAGACTCGCTCTTTGGCCCAAGGCTATGCTGATCCCACCCCTTAAGATGGGAGCGCTTCTGCTTGCGACAGCTAGACTCTGTTGGCAGCCTCTGGCTCCCAGGTCTTGGCTCACTCCTGTGTGGATGTAATCTCCACATAGGGTATGGGCGGCACAACTCTTGCGGTTCACTCCATATTCAGAAACCCTTAGTGAAATTACAGCCTTAATTAAGTACAGCTGGCTGTATGTTATACTCCGTGTAATTATCATGTTATTATTATTATCACTTAGACAAAAGTTCAAACAAAGTTTATTGTAAATACTGTTTGGCAGAAAAAACTGGGAGAGCCGAGGGTTCTGGACGTGTCTGAGTGACATGGGATAGAGATGAAAGACAGGGTCTTCTGAGAGGAGCAGGTGAACGTGGGACACTAAGGAGGATGAGCTGAGGGGCGGGGCAACTATACCACCCTGGGCGAGTTCCTCTCCAGTCGCTGTGTATGGAGAAAGACTCATACATTCCATAAATAAACACTGGGACATATGCCCTAAGCAGTTTTCTATACTTTGGAGCCCAGAGGCCAGTATGTAGACAAAAGGTCTACCTTCCTGGAGCCAAAATTCTAGGATAAAGTCGAATGCTAACCAACAGATGTAAAATTAAGCTTGCAATATGATGTCTGGGAGTCAAGAGTATACAGATGGGAAAGACAGCAGGACAAGGGCTATTGGGACGACTGGGGTGCTGCTGTGTCAGGAAAGCCGACCCTTTCATCTGAGAAAGTACTAGAAGGACAGACTGAGTGAAGGAAGCTTCTTCAGTGGAGCTCCCTGCCTGGCTGCCAAGGAATGACTAGGAAGCCAGAGTGCATGGAGCAGAGGAAGGGAAGCAGTGGTGTCAAGAGGTGATCTTAGAGGGAAAGGAGGGCACAGAGCCTCGGAGACCTGCCAAGCTTCGAAGCAGGCGAGAATTTACCCTAAAGGACTTGCTGTCCTTTCACCCGAGTTCGATTCCAGCACCCATGTCGGAGAACTCAGAACTGCAGGAGATCTAGAGCAATCTTCCGGCAGCTATGGGCACCTGCACTCATGTGGCCTTCACTCACACAGTCATACAGACACATAAATAAAAAGTCACATCTTTAGTAAGTGATGGGAGGTCATTTTGGGGTCACTATTAGATCAGAATTAGATTCAAATTAGGGTTTTTGGACTGGGGCGTTGGTTTAGTGCGTGAGAATTTGCTGTGCAAGCACGAGGACATAAGTTCAAATCCCAGCACCTATCTAAAAAGCCAGGGGCGACTGTGCGCCTCTGTGACTTCAGCCGTGGGGATCAGAAACAGGAGGATCATTAAGGCCTGCTGGTTGCCACCTCAGCTCTGGGTTCAGTGAGTGACCCTGTCTCAAATAATGAGGTAGAGACTGGCGTGAAAGACACATGTCATCCTTCTCTGGCCATGGCTCTGCATGCAGTGCGCATGTACCACACACACACACACACACACACACACACACACACACACATACACACATGCATGCACGCTTGCACGTACACACAAATGCATTAGGATTGCTGAAGTTCCTTCTGACCCCCCACCCCAAGATCCTAAGACTTTGTTCCTTAAGACAGATGTACTGTCTGTCACAAGCACACAATGGCTGGGCTCAGAATGGTGTTTTCTCTGTGGGGTCTCTCACTTGGTGCCAACAGGAGGTGGCTGGGCCTAGAGCCAGACGAAGGCTGGAGCTGGAGGGATGTCCATGCTCATGTCTAGCATCTCAGCCGGGGTGGACATAACTGCTGGGCACCGGCCAGGCAACCTCCTCTCTGAGTTCTGTGACTTCTCCATGAAGCTAGCTAACTGTGGTTTCCTCACCAGAGTGGGCTTAGCCAGGTGGACACCTCATGTGGTACTTGGCAGTGAACTTGGTGAGAGGCAAGGTTATTGTGGCCTACCTTTGGAAGTCGCAGAGGGCTGCTTTATCCTGCCTTTCCCAGGTTCAGCAGGAGAGAGCCTTCCTACACAAGGGCATGCATTTGAGACGGCATGTTAACACAAGGCTACCTTTGAGCCCATTAGGAAAGTCACAAGAACAGTAACAGTTGCCATTGCTAAGGGCTTCCAATGGCCAGACCCTGATCCGGTGTCCATACTGTATTTAATTTCCTTATCAACGCTGTGAAGTAGAGGCGGTGCTACTATGCACAGTCTGCAAGTGGGGAGTCTGCGGCACAGAGAGGCTGAGCATCTGCTCCAAAGTCACTCAGCCAGACAGTGGGAACTGGGATTGAATCCAGGCTGTCTGGCTCCAGTTTGGCTTCTGCAAACTCCAGCTTCCTCAGCAGCTGGAGGAGCAGCCCTTCAAAACAGCTGGAGGCAGGGAGCCCTTCCCTGCCCCCACAGTGTCCTTGCACTGGGGTGTGGCAAGGATCTCTGTGTGTGCGTGCATTTATTTTATGAGTATATGGGTGTTTTGTTTGTATGTGTCTGTGCGCCACATGTGCTAGCGGTATGCCTGGTGCCAGCGGAAGCCAGAACAGGGTGTGTAACCCTCCGGGACTGAAACTGACAGAGGGCTGTGAGCCACCATGTACGGAGCTGGGAATGGAACCCTAATCCTCTAGAATAGCCGGCTTCATAAGCTATTTATTTATTTGGCTTCAGCATATGTTCTTTCTTTCTTTCTTTCTTTCTTTCTTTCTTTCTTTCTTTCTTTCTTTCTCTTTCTTTCTTTCTTCCTTTTCTTTCTTCTCTGAGACAGGGTTTCTCTGTGTTGCTCTGAAGCCTGACCTAGCTCTTGTAGACCAGACTGGCCTCGAACTCACAGAGATGCTGGGATTAAAGGCGTGCGGCACCACCGCCCGTCTCAGGATGTGTTCTTAACCTCTGACATTCTCCAGTCTCTCAATTCATTTGATGAACTATGTAGAATGAAGGGATTGGCAACATGTATAGAGGCCTGGACTTTACCCTGGCAAAGGCTAGGTGGCTTAAAGGTAGGTTTGGACCCCCCAACTCCTGATGGGTTTTCGGGGGAGGGTTGCAATGAGCCTGCTTTCCTTTGGGGTCTCAAACCCACTTTGCCCTGATTTGGGCAGAGAGAGCAGGTTGCTCTGGCGGCCCAGCTTCTGTCAAGGACCTGTTGTTCATGCTCGTCCCTGCCCATCAGCTGGCTGGGCCCCCAGACCAGGCTGTCACTGACACCGGCAGAGGTTCCCAGGCTGATACCTCATGGCAGCCACACTCGTACAAATCTCTAATTGTTTAGTTTAAAGAATTGTGTTTTGACCGCGAGGGGATTTTGGCTGGAGCTCAAGAAGTGATAACGATATTCTGCTGCCAAGACGTCTCCGCGGTTCTCTCTGTGTTAATGTGCACTTTCAAGACGTTCCAATTAACTGCATCAGCTCTGGGGAGAGAAAGGGAGAGGGGATCGGCAGGGGGAGAACGGGAGGGGAGCAGACAGGGCCCCCCAGTCTTTTTATTAGCAAACAAGTGGGGGTGGGCGGATGGGTGACAAAATTCTTCAGGCCTGGTTCCAGTGAAGTGGTGTCTCCTGGTGCGGAGGGGGGAGATGTGGGGGGAGAGACAGGAAGGCAGCTACCCAGAGGCCTTGGCCTGAAATTCTCCATGGAGACCGGCTCCACCTGTCCCTAAGGCAGTGGTTCTCAGCCTTCCTGATGCTACAACCCTTTGATACAGTCCCTCATGTCGTGGTGACCCTCTGCCATAACATTATTTTTGTTGCTGCTTCCTAACTGTAATTTTGCTAGTTATGAATCATAATGTAAATATCTGGTGTGCAGGACATCCAATATGCGACCCACAGGTTGAGAAACGCTGCTCTAGCATCTCTCTCCCCACCTCTTTCCTCTCTCTGGGCACCCAAGGGTCCCTCTACTTAGAGAGGGAAGCAGACACAGAGCCTTCCTGGAGAATCCTAGCTCCCACTCCCAAGTCTTCTCTTCTGTTTCTCTCTGCACTCCCACAACTGTTTCTAGAACTTTCTGGGCAAGGCTTACTTGCAGGTAGGCACTTTCTGCCAGGCATCTCCTGGGCTGGTTCCCTACCTCCCAGAGGCTTGAGGCTCATCCCAGCAGGCCATCACTCAATCCCTTCCTAGCCTTTCCTAGCTTTGTCTCCACAGTCTTGGCCAGTGTCTCCTTGCAACCACTGTGAGCTCGGAGGGGTTCCCAAAGAGGGACAGCATGGGTGCATGTGGAGTCTTCAATGACTTACTCTTTTGATACTGAGGGTACCGGGGCCTCATCCACAGAGGCAAGCACCTCACTACTGAACTATGTCCCCAGCTCCCTTTCTTTCTAAGACAGTCTTAGACATCCCAGTCTGGCTTCAAACTCTGAGTAGCAGAGGTTACCCTTGACTTTTGATGCCCCTACTTCCATCTCCCAAATTCTGGGACTAGAGGATGCAGTTACAGCCTGCTAAGAAAGCCGTCTGTCCTATCCCCAACCTTCTTTTGATGTTAGGGAGCTTCTTGCTGTGTAATCCAGGCTAGCCTCGGATTTGTGGCAATCCCTCTGCCTCTTTGTCCAGAATGCTGGGATTAAGCTGTGTTCCACCACACCAGGTTGCTCAGAGAATTAATGATGTCTACTTGCCCGGCAGACCTTGCCAGACAGTTCCCTCCTCCATCTGTGTGGGCATTCCTCCCTCACCTGCTACTCTCCTGACCCCAGCCCTCAAAGCTGCGGCTTGACCCTTACTGACTCTCTCTGGGGTTTAACAGTGGCCTAATCCTGCCCTTCACCCCTGCCGCTGCCCTTCCCCCATTCAGCCAGTCCCCTTTTAATTAAATGTCCCAGGCTTCAGAAGATTTTGGAATCCCACTTCTACCCTGGGCCTGACCGCACGCAGGCCAGGGCCAGGCAGGTAGGTTCCTGAACATGGTACCAGGGGCTCTATCAGGTTCCCACGTGGAACTGGTCAGGGGAAATTAGACCCTTCCCTGGTCTCCAAGTGTTAGGATAGTCTGCAGGTGGCTCTGTCTGGACCCAAGGTAGTGAGGAGACTAGGCGGCCAGCAGACTACTCTGCTCTTCAACTCCACTCGGGGGTAAAAAAAAAAATGAGTTTTCCACATGCGACCTCCCCGCAGCCAGTCTGCCTCACACACATTTGCACACCCGCTCGGTTTTACCCCGAAGCATCTAGAAGCAGGAGCTCCCTTCAAAGAAGCATTGCACACATTCCGCTACTTCAGCATCCTGGGGTGGGGGAGACCCCCAACGGTTGAGGGACTAGGGCAGCCACCGAGGTGGGCCAGTGTTGACCCGGGCTAAAGAGAAGCAAGAGGGCCCAGACTTTCTTGGGCCTCCCCCTCCTCCAGCATCCTTCACGCCCTCCCTAGGCCTCCAGGGGAGGGTCAGCGCGGGAGGCTCAGGTTACGGCGAGTCGAAGACAGGAAGATTTAGCGAGGGAGCCTCACAGCCGCACAGTGCGCCATTTGTCCGCCTTTGAAACCGGAGGCTGCGGGCCGAGCTGGGGGGCGGCTGGAGGCCGCGGACGCCCGGGTGAATTATCGCCCGCTCGGGCCCCCTCCCCCAGCCCGGCTCCTGTTTCTCCAGGTGCTGGGGTGTTTTGCTACGTGTTAATTTGCCCCAGTTGACGCGCCCATTCATGGCCTCAGCCCCGCAGCGGGAGGCCAGCCGGCCCTGGGGTGGCCCGCGGGGGCCCTGCAGCGCACAGAAGGGCGGCGCTAGCCCTCGAGGGACCGGGATCGGATGGGAAATTTGCAGACTTGGGAGTATCCACACACAGATATGGATTGCACCCCTGTAGCCCCTCCAGCGCAAATGGGCGTGCTCTCACAGCGACCCCTGCCGGCCCCTGACGCCCCCTCTTCCTCCAGGGAACTCGCTAAGGTTTGAGGCATTCTGTCGCTGGATTCTTTTAAGTTTAGTCTGGTTCCAACAGCTACGATAAAAAAAATATTATTTTTGTGTCTGTGTGTGGGGGCCTGTATGAGTTTATGTGCCATACGCGTGGCAGGAGTCCCCTAAAGCCAAGAAGAGGGCGCTGGATTCCTCCACCTGGAGTTAGGGGTGGCAACTGCCTTTTGGGTGCTGAAAAAAAAAAAAAAACCAGGTTCTCCAGCCATCTCTCCAGCTCCTTCTACCTTCTTTCTTTCTGAGACAGGGTCTCTCTATGTAGCACTGTCTGTCCTAGAATTCACCATATAGACCAGGATGGCCTGGAACTCACAGCCACCCACCTGCCCCTGCCTCTCCAGTGCGGGAGATTAAAGGCACGTACACCATCACAACTGACTGGCTGCATACATGAAGTCTATGAGACAGGGGGACTGAGGCTCTAAGCTAAGCAATTTGCCCAAGACCTCACAGCTATTGAGAAGCAAGTTCTGGAGGTAAGTTGTGTTCTGAACTTAGTGTCCTTGGAATGAGACAATTAGGGTGGTCAACCCAGTGCTGAGTGGGTGGCCTGGGGGTTGGGTACTGGCAATCAGGAAGTCTGGGAAGCTAGGCACCAGACTTGACCCCAATGCTTGGTAACCACTGCTCTCTAGAGACTGAGCTAGGGTGAGGGCTTCGAGTCAACTACTTGTCCCAGCCTGAGGGGCACCCCTATCTCCCAGCCTTCTGCCTTCTCACATTGTCCTTGAAGAAGGAGGAAGGAACGGATTAGGATTAGGATGATGGCAAAAGCCACCCCTGTCAGACCTGACCTCCCCACTCTTCCTCCTTATCTCCCTCCTGCTTGGAGCCTCTCCCCTACTCTTCCTTCCTTAGAATGAGGTAACCACTTCCCTGGACACTCCCAGTTCCAGCCCACAGCGACCCATCTCTCCCTCCCGTGTCACAAGGGCTGAAGGAGAATGGCTGCTTTTGTTTTCTACCTGAGAAACATGAACCCTCCAGAGCAAAGCGGTTCTTCCCAGAGAACAGGACAGAATTGGGGTGCTACCCCCCGGACTCTCTGACCAGCAGTCACAGCAGAGCTCCCCTTAGCTTCACATCCTAGCTTCCCAGACTTCCTGATTGCCAGTCCCCAACCCCCACGCCACCCACTCAGCGCTGGGTTGACCACCCTAATTGTCTCATTCCAAGGACACTAAAACACACTGAAACACACCCCTTAACTTCATCTCTGACTTGACTCAGAAGGGGAGTGACTTCCTTACTTCCTGCTCTTCTTCAGACCCCAAGGCTGAAGAGGAAGGTAAAAGGGTAAAGGGTGAGGTGAGGAGACCCAGGGAGAGAGGGCTTCAACCCTCCTCCCAGCTCCAGTAGGCCTAACTCAAGGAAATCAGCCTGTTTGGACTTGAATCTGGCGGGGCCTCTTATGTGGGAGTTTCTTTTGCCTATCTGTCTTCTGGAGTGAGTGTGAAGTTAGGGTGAACTCAGAACACTGGTGCTTTGTCTATGGTACCTTTCTAGGCCTGTTGGCAAGTGGGTGACGAAGTAGGAGGGGTCATGAGAGGGCGTGCCTGTGAAGTAGGAGGGGTCAAGGGAGGGTGCCTGTGAAGTAGGAGAAGCCAGGAAAGGGCGTGCCTGTGAAGTAGGAGAGGCCAGGAGATGGAATAGGAGGGGTCAGGAGAGGGCATGCCTGAGAAGTAGGAGGGGTCAGGAGAGGGTATGTCTGTGAGGTTGGAGGGGTCAGGAAAGGGAATGCCTGTGAAGTAGGAGGGGCCAGGAGAGGATGACCTGTGAAGTAGGAGGGGTCAGGAGAGGGCGTGCCTGAGAAGTAGGAGGGGTCAGGAGAGGGAGTACCTGTGAAGTAGGGTCATGAGGGCGTGTCTGTGAAGTAGGAGGAGCCAGGAGAAGGGTGCATCTGTGAAGTAGGAGGGGTCAGGAGAGGGTGTGCCTGTGAAGTAGGAGGGGCCAAGAAAGGGTGACCTGTGAAGTAGGAGGGATCAGGAGAGGGTGTGCCTGTGAAGTAGGAGGGGTCAGGGGAGGGCGTGTCTGTGAAGTAGGAGGGATCAGGAGAGGGCGTGTCTGTGAAGGGGTGATTGTTGGAGCTTGAGGATCCCTTTTGGATCATGGGGTAAGAAGTTTAAGGAAGATAACTCAAAAGGAGCTGCCTGGAATTCGGAGTACTTTGTGAACCACCAAACCAACCTGAGCTTTAAAAAATAAAGTCTATATATGATGTGTTAACGTGGGTATGTATGTGTCATGGTGTACATGCATGTAGAGTCAGAGGACTCTGTGGAGTCAGTTGTCTCATCTTTTAGGATTAAACTCAGGCCATAGCCATGTGCTGCAAGCTATCTACCCACTGGGTCATCCTGCCAGGTCCCTGAGCTGCTTATGCATGAGGCTTCTGTTGGTGAGAGAAATAAACTTGCATCTCTGATAAGGAACTATTGCCTTGGATTTTTTGCCATAAATTTAATCCTGAGTAAAACACTGGCAGAGCAGGGGTTATCTGGGGAAGGGACATGGATGACCTGGACTGTAAGGAACTGCACTGGGATCTCCTACCCCAGCATGCACTCTGCCTTTCTGGCCCAGGAGAACTTGGGAGCTTGCCTTGAGGGTGATGGCAGGATTTGCTCAGCTAGGTCTCTGGGAAGTGGTGGTGACTCTGCTCCTTCCCCAGGCTGCTCCCCCTCCCTTGTTCCTCACCTCAGACTGCATCCAGGAAGGCTACTGCTCAGTTTACTTCTGGGTGTGACCAATAGGAAAAGCCGAGGGTAGAAGGGTGGGGGCAGAACAGCCCGGAGTCTCTGAGGAGACTAAGTCCTGGAGTTGCCGCTCTTTCAGGGCTTCTGCTCCTCTCCACTCTTTCAGGATTTTGCTGGACTCAAGACTCTGATGCCTGCTTGACTCTTGCAGTACACACTCAGCACTGCCAGCCTCTGTAGTGTCCTTTCCCCTAGCTCCTTCTCCAGGCTCCAGAAGTGGCCTTTCTATAAGACCTCATTACAACCTAATTCTTGAACCAACTCTGGGAGAAGCTGCCTTCCTTCGGGACCCTGCCCTGACACAGCAACTTTTTCTAAAAGTCCTGAAGAAAGCCGGAGGCCAAAGGACCCAAGGATCAGAGAGAGCCACCAGGACAGAAGCAGACAGCACAAGGCAGGCAGGCCCAGGAAGGTAGAAAGAGGTCAGGATTAAAAATGATAGACAGTGGGAGGCAGATGGGGGTGGACACTAGAAATGGACACGGAGGAGACTCCAGGCATTTGTGTTGGGCGTGGTGATGCAGCCATTTAATCCCTGGACTTGAGAGTCAGAGGCAGGCAGATCTGTGAGTTCAAGGCCAGCCTGGTCTATATAGTGAGGTTCAGACCAGACAAAGACACACAGTGAGACCCTGGGGGCAGGGTCAGGCATGGAAGAAAGGACAGATAGACAGATGAGGATGGCAGAGTCAGGGAAGCCAGAGACAGCAGAGGAAGGGGCTGGCACCAAGAAGCACAAAGACAGAGGTGGAAGGTGGTGTATAGTTAGGAAGGGGCCTGAAAGACCACTGGGGACAGCAACAGAGAGAGAGAGGAAAACTCCAGTTATTTCAGATATCTCAGCTGTGGGCCAGGGATGGCTCAGCGGTATGGTGCTTGGGTGCGAACAGGGGCACCTGAGCTCGGATCTTCTGAGTCCATATAAAAAGCTGGCTGCAACGGTGCAGGGTTTTGAGGCTGAAGGTGGAGACTGGAGGATCCTGGAGCTTGCCGAAACAGAACCAGCCACTCTAGCCAATCAATGAGGTCCTGGTTCAGAAAGAGACCCTGCGTCAAAATAAAAGTGTGTTTATGGAGGAGGGGTGATGTGTGGCTGGAGAGACGGCTCATCAGTTAGCACCTGCTCTTCCAGAGGACCCGAGTTCAATTCCCAGCACTCACATAGTGGCTCACAATTGTCTGTATCTCCAGTTCTAAGGGATCCAATGCTCTCATCCAGCCTCCTCAGGTACTAGACACCCATGTGGTGCACAGACTTACATGTGGGAAAAATACACATACACACAGAATAAAAGGTAGGTGAGAAGTCTCGTTAGCTACACTGCTTGATGCCCAAACGGGAATCTGAGTTCATCCCTGCTCCATTAAGGTAAAAAGAGAATTGGCTTGACCAAGTTGTTCCCCAACCTCCGTGTGTGTGCCATGGCATGTGTGCTCCCCAACAACATGCATACACGCAACATTGATAATAACTTAAACATTTCCTGTTGGGAACGAGGAGGCTTGTGCCGAAGTACACATGTGGAGGTCAGAGGACAACTCTCTTTCTCTCCAAAATGGGTCCTGGGGATTGAGCTTCAGTTGTCAGGCTTGCCAGCAAGGACCTTTACTCGCTGAGCCATATTGCTGATCCAAGTAAACAGCATTTTAAAAAAGAAAGGAAAACAAGGGGAGAGCAGTTGAGGAAACACTAGATGTGTGTGAACATGTACAAACACATGCTCTGGCCTCCACATGCATGTGCGTGTGAACATGTACAAACACATGCTCTGTCCTCTACATGCATGTGCACATGAACATGTACAAACACATGCTATGTCCTCCACATGTGTGTGAACATGTATAAACACATGTTCTGGCCTTCACATGTGTGTGAACATGTACAAACACATCCTCTGGCCTCCACATACATGTGCGTGTGAACATGTACAAACACATATTCCTCCCCCAATCGTGATCTAAGGTTCGCTTAGCTTACACTGAACTCTCAGTTTGAGCCTGCAGCCCATGTCTCTATTTCCACACAACTACCAGGGCATGAGTTGAATGAACAGTGTGGGGAGCCGGGGGAGTCAGCAGGGCTGACTGAGGTCCAAGGGAGTGAAGAGTGTGTACCAACAGGGCACTGGAATGGGAAGCCTGGCATCCAGAGTAGGGAGCTGCCCACAGGATGCTGTCTTTCCTCCATGGGGACACAACCACTGCTGGTTTTGCCCAACCCGGAGGACACCAGGGACAAACACTCTCACCAGACCCTCCCATCTTTCCTTTGACTGCCACCCTCATTGACCAGGGTTGGTAGCCAGGGAGCTGGGTGCAGGAGGGGCAGGACAGGCTGGGGACCTGATGCTCATTGGCCACACATTCAGGGTGGGCTCAGCTGGGCCCACTGTGCATGCTGGGAGCTACAGAACCACGTGTGTCCTTAACTCTCAGAGCTCAGCTTCTTCAGTCAACCAATGGCCGTTTCCCAGGACTGATAAACAAAACATTGTGCACAGTGCAGCAGGGTAAAATCTGAGCTGGTGAGGCAGAGATAGGCGGATTCTTGGGGCAGTTTCTAAGCTAGTGGGAGACCCCCATCTTAGAAAGAGAGAAGACAAGAGAGAAAATGGATAGCATCTTAGAAACGATAGCTGCAGTTGTTCTCTGGCCTCCAATTACACAGGCACACCTCGGGGGTACCCGCACACACGACCTCGGGCGTACCTGCGCACACGACCTCAAGCATACCCATATACACACGACCTCGGGCATACCCGCGAACATGACCTTGGGCGTACCTGCGTGCACACACAGGGACCTCTGGCTGTAGTAGTAACCAGCCACATCTAGGCTTCCAGTAGAAGGGGGCAGGGTACCTTGGAGTGAGCTGATTTGAGACCAGGGCAGGACAGTCACAAAGTCTGCAGTGAGTTCTGAGCGTTAGCTTTTACTTTGTTTTAAGACAGGGTTTCCCTATGTAGCCCTGGCTGGCCTGAAACCCGTGGCAACTCTCCTGCCTCTAATTCCCAAGTGCTGAGATGAAAGTGATTAAGGAAAGCAAGGCGAGAGAAGTTTTTCTTTGCCAAAGCTTTGTCGTCGGAGTGTGCCAAAGGGACACAGGATGCGGCAGCAGAAGCCGCGACCCAATAGGAACAGCTTGAGCAGTCAAATAAATATACCTGCATTAACTACTCAAAGTATAAATATCCCTGAGTCCATGCTGACATAAATAATTGGATAAATAGATGAGGATGAAATTGCAGGAGCGAGGTAAATAAAGGTCAAGGCTGTGGCTCAGATCATAAAGTGGCCATGGTGACATGCCTGTAATTCCAGCATTCCAAAGTGGGGCAGGAGGATGACGAGGTCAAAGTCTTCCTCGGCTATGCAGCAAGGCTGAGATCAGCCTGGGCAACAGGAGACCCAGTTGGGAGTGTGTGTGTGGGAACCTCACGTGAGCACCCGAAAGTGCCCAGAATGTATTAGACTGTTGGTAGGGTAACAAAAATATTTATTTTGAAGGAAGGTGAGGCAAGGGATTGCCCCAGGCACCTGGGATATGGGAGGCCTCCTTGGCAGAGGATGTGTGTTGTCCCTTAAGAGCAGAACTCTTGGAGGGAGAATTGAGAATAAGGGGAGGCCACATTGACATTGAGGTCTGCTGCTGCCCAGGTTTGGGGACAGTAGATATCTTGGGAGAGACCTTGGGAGGAAGCCTGGGGACCGTCTTGGGGATCTTCAGTCTGGAAGCTGGTGGAGGCTCCAGCAGAGGCTGGTTTCTTAGCCAGCAAGGCTCTTCTTCCTTGGTTTCCAGTGAGGGCAACATTTTGGAGGTGGAGCAGGAGGCCAGGGAGGGCAGGGGGTGGAGCTTCGTCTTTGTCCTCAGTCTGCACTGACAGAGGCAGGATCCACGGAGTGGGGGCAGGGAAAATTCTTCCCACCACCGGGCTTGCTCTGGGGAGGGCCTGGGCCAAGCCATCAGGCCCCACACTGAGTCCTGCCTGGGTACTCCGAGGAGGGTCTTGATCCTGAGCAAAATAGGAAGGAAGAATGGCGTCAGGGTGAAGAGGAGACAGAAGAGAGGTAGAGGTCAAGATGGTCATAGCCTGAGGATCTCCAAGGAGCTGGAGGGGAGTGTGGTGGGGTGTGTGGCAGGGGGAGCCAGAGCTGGAGGGGCGGAGGATGCTGCAGTGCTATGTCATACGCACCTGTTTTCTTCTTTCTCTTCTTTGTCTACAATCTCCTCCTTCTCCTCTTCCTCCTCCTCCTCTTCCTCTTCTTCCTCTTCTTCCTCTTCCTTTTCTTTGTCCCAAATATCCTTCACTGGTGGGATCTTGGGCACAGGATCGAAGATGGAATTCACCCATCTTTCCTCTTAAAAAAATAGGGGTGGTAGGAACCTCACATGAAGAAGGGAATCCAGGATTGACAGATTCAGGGTCAGGGAAGAATTGCATCCTCTTCTCTATACCCCCCCCCCCCTTCCCTAGCTAACCCTCACTCCAGATTTCTGTTTAGGCCTACCTATGTCAGGCAATTTGGATTCTGATCTTTCCTCTTAGAACATATTGACAATTAACAGCTTTCCTGCTTCCCTTAACTTTTTTTTCTTTTTCTTTTTGAAACAGAGTCTCACTATTTAGCCCAAGTTGGCCTCAGACTCATGATTCCCCTGGCTGATGTAGCCTTCCAAGTGTTGGGATCACAGGTATGTGACAGCATACTTGGCTTTCAGTCCCTCTGCCTGACAACAATCTTAGTAGCTAGGCAAAGCCAGCCCAAAATGAGGACCATTTATCACCTTGGGTAGGTTCCCTCAACCTCCCATTCCTGTCTGACAGCCTCTACCATCTCCGTTTGTACCTGGCATATCAGAGGCGCTCACTGAGAGCCTTATTGATCCATTGCACTTTCTTCCTTGATTATATAAATTTCTGATACTTCTGTATAAGTTTGGATTTGAGATCATTTCTGCTCATGTCTGTCCTTGAGAAGGACCTCCGAAGTCACTTGCCCAGGGGACAACAGGCCATGGGACCGGCCCATGCCACTCCATCCTATCCACTCAGGAGTAGAAGGGAAGGGAGTGTGAGGGAGAGCTGCTATATCTTAGATTAAAGGGAAGAGCCACACCTCCAAACCCATTGTGACATCATCTTTGTGAGTCACAGCACAAAGGAGCCAAACCTGGGTTGTTAGCCTCTCTGGCGGTTTTCATTCTTCCTCCATCTCCCAAGATCCTCTGGGTGACAATGGCATCACAGACAGAGCTCAGTCGAGGACCCCTCTCCTCTGGAGCCAGGTGGGAATGGGTTACCCGGGACTAGCAGGGAGATGGGTAGGAATGAAATTCTTCTCACATCCGAACCCAGGCCCTAGCAGCGACTCAATGTGCAATTCTGGGAAAGAAGGGTCCAACTGGAGCAGTGAGGCAGGAGCCCAATGAGGTCATTAGTAACTAGGTGCCATGGGCTGCTGGCTTTTTTTTTTTGGTTCACTTTCACAGGCTAGCATTCAACAGGCTTGTTTTTCTCTTCTCATGGTCTTTGCCCCTTAGGAAGAGTCTCCACCCCTCTGTAGAGGGTTCATCTTTAGGAGTTGTCCTCCTGCCTGAGTGACTGATGGGTCCTTCTTCTACCCCAGAGGCCTGTCCTTGACTCTATTTCTAGTCAGAGATGGACACAGAGCTTCTACCTGCCTGGATCCATCCGGATCCCAACAAGTTCTATATTGGCTTGTGTGTGTGTGTGTGTGTGTGTGTGTGTGTGTGTGTGTGCGCGTATGTATGTATGTATGTATGTATGTAAGTATGTAACCTTCCAGTCTGGTCTCCAACTCACTTTGTAGTCCAAACTACCTGAAACTTACAGCAACCCTCCAGCCTTGGCCTCCCAAATTTGGGGGACTATAAGAATAAATTAGCATATTCCCCACTTTTCGTTTTTATTTGGTTGGTTTTGTTGTTTGTTTTTTTGAGACAATGTCTCATGATATAGCCCTGGTTGTCCTGGAATTCCCTATTAGTCTAGGATGGTCTCACGCTCAGAGATTTGCTTGCCTCTGCCTCCCTAGTGCTGGAATTAAAGGCAGGCGCCATCTTGCCTGGCTGCTTTTGAGGCTGAATCTCCTTATGTAGTCCGGGTTAGTCTGGATTTTACGATCTGTTTGCCTCTGTCTTCAGGTAGGTACCATTGTACTTGGCATCGAGAGTGTCCTAGAGATTGATGATAAACTTCTACGCTCACTATACCCAATTGGACAAGAATCTGGTGCGGATGTGGTTTGTTTGCTTGTTTTTTTGTTCTCAAACTCAGTATCTTCCTGCCTCAGCCTCCTGAGTACTGGAACAAGAGGCATGAGGTCACACATTTCTATAGCAGTGTAGCTGGAATTGTAGGCTTGGAGCTGATTTCTGAGCTGGGAAGAAAACTGGCAAGGCCTCTGCACAAAGGCCCTTCACTGGTGCTGGAAGACCTCGAGCCCCCTTTACAGTCCTCCTACTGTGGAGCCTTGGGCTATGCATGAGAGGGACTACCAAGTATTCCTGTGTGGTCCTTTGCTATCTCCTTTTCTTGCTTTCACTGCCTAGAGTTAGGAGACCAAGTTCTGCACAACAGCTAGCTGCCTACGGAGGGAATCCTCCTCCGAGAAGGAAGGTCTAGGTTTGAATGGCTTCGAAGGCTGAGGCACATCCAGGGCAAAAGAAGGAAGCCCACAAAGACTGGGGGAGGGGGTAAATATGGGAAAGTGGCTGCCAACACTTGGGATTTCCTACTGGGACCCTGGGCAACTGAGTCTCAGCGCCTTATCGGCAAAGTGGCAAGCAACTCAGATCCCATCTCTCCAGCTTATGCAGATGAAACCATGCAAATGAAAAGTAGTGTCTGGCACACAGAAGGCCCTCAGGTATTGAGGTATAATAATACATATTACCGACAACATAGTGCTTTGTACTTTCTTTCGAGTTCCACCTCCCTTACCAACTTCAGAATTTTACTTCCCATCTGCCTCTGCTTAAAAACAATCCTTCCCTCCCACGTGAGTCTTGCCCTCTCAGTAGCGGGCTGACAGCAACCATCTCTGGGCGGTTCCGACAGAGGCTCCTGTCCATTACTCAGGGTTTCCAAGGCCCTGCCTGGGACTTCCCCCACCTCCCTGCAGGCAAGGACAGGAAGTGGGCACTTTGAGAGTTACTGTCTCCCCCCCCCCCCCGTTATTATGCCTAGAGTCGGTTAGCCTCTGCCCACGGAGGGCGTGGGGCTCTGTCCTAGAAGCTGTGGACACCTGCTTTAGTCCCGCTCCTGCAGGGATTCTGATGACTGGCACTTGGGCAGCCTGAGCAGGCCTGAACTCTGGCGTTCATTTACTAGGTGACTTTATATGGCTTTGAAAGGGCTGTTGTCTCCTCAGTTTGCTCCTGTGAGAAAAGAGGAGAAAGGGAGCTGGTGAGATGTTTCAGTGAGTAAAAGCCCTTACTGCCAAGGCTGATGTCCTAAGTTCCAGGGACCCCTACATAGTGTGGAAGCAAAATCTGACTCCAGCCAAAGGTCTTCTGACAACCGCGTCCCCCCACCACGACTAAAAAGTTAAAAAAAAAAAATAACAGAAAAGAATTACAACTCCACGATTTAACCATGTGTGTTGTTCGGCTAGGAGAAGGGGAGGAAGTTGAGGAAATGGGAGTTTTTACCCAGGCGTTCAGGCGCTGGTCTTCAAGGGATATGATTGGGGGAACTATTTGAGGTATGCTTTCCAATTACTACGGTAATCCCAGGATGGATACCAGTTAGACCAACGTCCTTCTAACTTTTCTTCTCTGGTTGCCCCCGCGGAGGGTGGTGGTGGTGGTGTGTGTTAGGGGTGGGCCGTCCAAACGTTTTAACCCTGTTTACAGAAAATGGGAATTTGCATGATGAAAATAACTCCGGCCGGAGTGCGAATTTTTACTGCGCTTGGCACGGGGCTCGGAAAAAGCGGCTGCATAGCCAATTACTGGAATTTTTAAACACAAATAATATTTTATGGGATCAGTGGGTTGGCTCAGGGCCGCCGCACCCGGCTCAGCTCCTCCGCCTACAAACAAGCTCGGATTGTGCAGCAAGTCAGCATGCCAGGCCTCGGGCCAGCCTGGGGGACACAGTGGACCTGCGGGCTTGGGAGGTGGGGCCCGTCCCTGGTGCGGGCAGGTGCAGCACGGGGCTCGAGCCTCCCTGCCGGCAGGGGGCGCCCGCGAAGCTCATTTCGGGGCTAGTTGCCCGGCATTCGGCTCAGGTGCAGTGCCGGGCTGGGAAGCACGCCGGGCGATGGGCTGTCCCCTGTGCAGAGTTGCCCCGCCTGTCATGGCCCTGCGTGCCCCAACACCTCCGGAAGGCTGACTTCCCGGTACCGTAGGGCCACAGGGAGTCCTCGCCTCCCTCTAAAGCCACTCGGATTTGTTCTCCAGCCTGCTGCGTCCCACCGGGGTTCCAACGCAGGGCCAAGGGTACAGCCAGACGCATCGGAAGCTCTGTTTTTATAGGGATCCCTTTTGCTCCTGTTGGAGATAGATCTCCAAGGGAGGTGTCCCCCAGCCTGAGTCTTGGTCTCCGCGGCGGGTTAGCACGCCCCAGCCAACTGAGCGCCCAGCGCGCACAGGGTTAAGCAGGAGCAGGTGTGTAACCATATGCCGCGGCCGGTCCCCTCCCCCGCGGCCCGGTCGGCGTCCTCCTCCTCCTCCGCCCACCCGCTCAGAACCCAACAGTCCCAAATAAAAGTGCTATTGTTGCCGGGCCTTCCCCCACCCCCGCCTCTGCCCCGCCACCTGGAGCAGAGCCCGGTCTCTCTTCACCTGCCCCGGGGCCGGCCGGGGGAGGGGGGAATGGGGCCACCGAGCGGGGACTTCCGCTCTCCCTGCTCTTCCTCCTCCTCCTAGGCCCCTGTCACCGACCCCTGAGTCCCTGGGGCAGGGCAGACACCGTGGCTTTGTGCTGGGGCTTCTTTCGGGCTTGACAGATCCGCCCTGGCCTCTAATCCCCCGGTTCTCAATGGCTAAAGAGGTGGCGTGCTTTTCAAAGCTGGGAGGCCTGTACCAGGAGGCTAGGACAGTGCCGCGTTGGTCAAGAACAGCAGTTGCTTTTTCTTTAATCACTTGTGCATCTGTAAGACTGGAAGGCAGGACAAGAGCGATTCTTTTTTTTTTTTTTTCTTTTTACCAAAAAGGAAACAGACATCTCGGAGAGGAAGAGCTCAAATACAGGACTGGTAAAGGTGGAACTGAAGTCCGCCAACTCCCCCGGCACCATGGGGTGTCTCCAGTGCTCCTTGACTAGCCAAGAAGTTGGGAACCCCAGACACTGGGAGTCTGGAACGGTTCCCGGGTTCACTGTGGGGCTTGGGCAGGTTACCCCTCTCCTTGATTTCTTCTGAAATCGAGGAGGGTGAACTTGTACGGCTCCTAAGTTCTCACACAGCCACTTGGAATCCAAGGGACTGGTTGCCACCCAGCAGATCTGGGAGACCCAGCCTGGGACTGCATGAGAGGCTTCGGCAACTGCAGCCGATCACGAGCAGGAAGAAGATTCTTCCTTGTCCTTCCTATCCAGCTCCAGGAGGCTGATCAGCGAGGTAAATGGCTCTAAGGAAATGAGTCAAGACCGTTGAAGGAACAGAGAAGAAACACAGAGCTCAGGGGAGATCCTCCCTCATCCCAAGCAGCCACAGTTTCACCCACGAGGAACGCACGCGGAGCAATGGGCGGTTCCACTTCATCCAAATTCCCGCAAATAACCCGCCCGCTGCAGGCGCAGGCCTAGTCTGCGAGCTCCAGCAGCTCCCGCACAGACCCGAGCGCGTAGTTACCGTATTTCCTCTTTTGCGCCCTAACTTTTGAGCGTTTCTTAACTTGTCCATTGTGCGTGAGAGCATGCTTTCTCTTTACGGCGAAAAGAGTTCCGTTGAGAGCCTGGAGACCCGAGTTTTTGCCTTTGTTCTTTTAGGTCTTCCGTTTATCGCCCCTCCTCTCCGACCTGAAGACCCAATAATACAGTTTCCTGTTACTACCTGAACATTCAGTAGGCATCTCAGACTCCATTCGCTCAACTTCAAAAACCTGATCGCCATACTTAACTTCCCTCCTTACAGGGTAATTTGTGTGTGAATCCTCTTTACCTCAGGAAAGGGCAAGCTCCCCTTCCCTGTGTCTCCAGAAGACAGTCTTGGGGTACTTATCAACGCTTCCTCCTTTTACTACCACGCAGTGCCTTAGCAACACACTGTTTGTTTTGCCTTCGGAGTAAGTCCAGAGTCTGCTGTTCCCATGTAGGTCACTGTCCCAAGCCACTGAATTTCCTTTCTTCCTTCTGTTCTTCCTTCCTTTCTCCTCCCTGTCTTAAACAATGCTGTATGTGTGCTCCTATAAGTTTATGAGCACCACGACATGCAGGAGCTGGGTACGCAGAAGCAGGTGTCAGACTT